>NW_004955421.1:13162327-13224453 GCF_000276665.1 Chinchilla lanigera | reverse complement strand
TATCTTAACTATCTTGTACGTATATATTTTTCTCTTCCCTTCCTTCTTTCTCTTTTAGCAGTCAAACTTCCCTTCTCATGCAGTCCTGCTCAAGTGCTGCCTATAAAGTTTCTGTGTGTTCCTGCCCCTAGTGGGCATCTTGTTTTCATATCAACCTCCAAATCCCTGGAACCCCTAACAACTATATACTAAATATTGTGCAAAGCACTGAAGATAAAAGAGTAATTAAAACTCAGCACTTGACCTGAGAAAATATAATCTAAATGAGAGAAATAGATGTATGAGTCTTACCAGAAAGTATTGTGCTTTTTCTTAGAGAAAGATATACAGAGTCATAGAGTTGTGAACTACTTAGGTTGATCTATGTCATAAAGAAAAGATTCTTGAGGTAGATGAAGTCTGAGTTGTACCTTGAGGAATAATTAAAATTTTGATAAAAAGGGAAAAGAAAAAAATGTTTTAGGCAGAGTAAGTAATGAGCAAAAGTTTCTCAGTGAGAAACATCTGATATGGTAACATCACTGTCTTCATCATCCTCACTAATACCTTGGTAAGCTATCATTGACTGAGAGGCTACGTCAGTTCTTCCCAAAAGCTCTCTGATATTTGATCTCATATTTTATTTATATATAATTACAGTATAAAATAGTGTGTAAATATTTACATTAATTATAAGTACTTATTTATTTTATAAAATATTGGTGGAAATGGCAAGTAAAAGCTCACACAAGCAAGAAGCCAGATTTTAGCTAAAATTTTATTTTTTCTTAAAACTTTTTTGTGAAAAAACGTTTTGTTAGTGGGAACGAACATCGTTCACTTCACATTTCATGTTCACAACACATAACGTAGACTGTCACCTTTTCAAAAATATCCAGGAACTTTCTGAAATATCCAAGGGCCTTTTTCATTACATACTAAAGTTATTTTCTTTTAAATTATGATTGTGTCATTATTCCTGACAATAATTAAATATTTATTATTAACTATAACATCATTTTTGGAATTCTGTTTATACACGACTTGATGTTTAAAGAAATTCTCCCATATTACTTTCATTAACTTCAAAAAGTCCTTTATTACTTTTGAGATTGCAATTTCACCTTAAAATTAGCTTCTGCTATATTTAATTTGGATAGGTGATTCTGCTAAGATATAAACTACTGTTAAGTAGGAAAATGTGTTAATAGAGATTGATTTTATATAATCAGGTAGTAAATAAACACCTAGTCTTATAGCAGTATTTATTTTACAACTTCATAAATACACATTAAATATGTAGTTAAATATAACTACTTGGTTTTATTTTCAATCTATTTGAGACAACTGTATTTTTTTTTTTTTTTTTTTGGTTTTTTGGGTTTTTTTGGGGTTTTTTGGTATCAGGAATCGAACTCACGACCTCAGGCTTGCCAGGCAGGTGCTGTGCTGCTGACCTAAATCCCCAGCCCTTGAGACAACTGTAAATTTAGAGATTGCTGAAAGGACTATAGCTCTTGACTATGTTTTGCTTTCGCTGGAGAGTGTTATTTACTTCTTGACTATGTTCTTTTAGTGGGTCCTCTAAAAGATATATCTCTTCATATTAGTACATTACATTTGTGTTAATCACTCTCAACATAATTTCAAAGCTTAAAGAAAACGACTTAGTAGCATGAATTTTATTGATCACACGTGTTAATTCTATTTTGAAGCTGTGCATTTTTTTAGTAGGAAATATATTTTTATGCAATTTATAAATTTTCAGTGCCTAGATATTATTTTCAGTGTACAAGTTTTTCTTTTGCCCTCCTACTGCAATAGCTGTCATGTGGAAAGGGCATCCTTATCAAGCACAATTAGCCAAGTGAGGGATCTCGCTTAAATCTGCCTCTTGATAGTGAAACAAAAAGCATATGCAGGCTCTCTGTAAACACATTTGTGCTGGAAGACTGATATTTTGTCTGATGCCAGCATGTATTCTAGCACCTAATTGTAAGGGCAGAGATGAGGAGTATAATGAAGGGGAAAGTTGGCTGCTCATCTTTTAGAATCAGGATTGGAAACAAGCTTCCTATGGTTTTGAAAGAAGACTTTCCTTTGTGTTTCTCTTTGTGCTTTTAAATGCATGTGGTTGATTTTTTTTTCCCCCTTTACCACTAACCAGCATGGGAGCTTTAAAATGAATGCTGCGGTCCGAAAGCCTACCCCTGTGTCTAATGAATTTTCACTCCAGGGGTTCCTTCCTTTCCTCTCTATCTTGTTACCCAAAAGTGGACTGAAATACAATTATCATATTCATAATGAATGTGTACACAATGCATTATAAAAAGTTATGGAGACGGAAAGGAAATATCTTTGTGGTTGTTAAAGCCACAAATTTGCCTTCTTTTGAGATCTGTGCCATTCATTTACTTAGGTATTTATATTTTCTTGAATAACTATTTCTTGAGTGCCAACTAAATGCCAAGGTGAACGTACATCCAGATCCATGAAATGTGCCTTGAGCACTTGAAAGTGCCATGAGAGAAGCAGACATTAATTGCATAGCCAAAAGCATAAATAAATATTTTTATAAATAAATATAATGAAGAATATAGTTTTAATTTAAAGCAAATGTATAAGTATGCGCAAAGAAGGAGCTATCCTGGGTACTAGAGTAATCCTTCTCTGTTGAGGGATTCGAGAAATTTTCCTGGGAAGTGCCTTTTAGGCCAATGTGAAAGTTATAGCTAATAGGCAGGTGAAAGTTGAGGAAGGTGAGAATAAGCTCCCTGAGAACAAGGAGGGGCTATATTTATTCTTTGAATTTTGAGGAGTCTTTGCACAATGTCCTAAATTTAGGAAAGGGATTGATGGATGAGAGCTATGATTTTATTTTAAATTACTATTTATCAAAGCTGAACCCTTCACTTTCAGCAATTTCTCTTTTACTACTTACGTAAAAATATTTGGGTAGAAAACTGAGTTCAGAGGTGTGATGTTTCATATTGACTATGGTAATATTTTAGCTTCAGTTATAGATTGGTACTTTGGTTATCTGGCCCCTGATTTGCCACTTAATCTAGTTGTGTTTAACCTAATAAGTATTTGGTAAATTCTTTCAGATTTTGTGATATTTGGAGACATTCTTAGATGGAAATAGCATAATAATACTGTTAATGGTGTTCTAGAAAGTTTCCTTGTCCTTTTTAAAATATTTTAAAATATTTGCCTTTTCTCACCAAAGAACAAATGCAAATACTCTTTTTGAGGTATTGGCAAACTATAGCCCATGAGTCAAATTCAGACCACCACATAATTTCGCATGGGTCTTTGGGTTAATAATGGTTCTTACAACTTTAAATGGTTAAAAAATAAAAATACTACTTTATAGGATATGAGATATTAAATAAAACCTTAATTTGAGTATCCACCAGTGATATATGGACACACCCACTTGTTACTTTCCATCCTTGGCTGGTTTCCCAGTACAGTGGCCGAGGTGAACAGCTGCAACAGAGACCTCATAGCCCACAAAGACTATAGTATTAATTGTTACACATACGCAGTTATAGAGCACATCTGGATTTTGCTTTCTAATAGGAGATAGCTATGGACATATTAATTAATTAAGATGCTGCAGATGGTCATAAGTGCTCCATTGAACGTATAAAAGAGTCATCTGAGGGAAGTGCCTAAGGGCAGATGTATGGGGCTACAGTATCAAGGGAGGGTCAAAGATATTTGATAGGATCCCACAATGTGGCAAAGAGGCACCCATGGAAAGGAGAGAGGAGGAAAAAATTATGAGGAACAAAAACATTGGGAAAAGCTTGAAGAATCCTGGAGAAAGGAAAGAAGCCCCGAGTGGCTGAACTATTGTGCATGAAGAAAGGGACTGAAGCCACAGTAGAAGATGAAAGAGAGGTGAATACTCAGTGTGGAATCTTCTGACCACCTCCCCACTGAAGATTCTGCCATGACCTAACCTTTCCACTTGGTCCTTTCTCTAAAGACTAGGTCAGTCAGGTGAATCATTTCAGGCTCTGTAGACTTTTAGTTTATAAGAGTGGGTCTATTGTGCATGCAGGGTTTGAGAACCACAAACGCTTGACCTAAGGGAGTAAACAGTGATAAGGAGTGTGGATCTTATTCTGAGTGGAAGAAAAAGTCACTAGAGAATTTTTTACCAAGAAGTAATATGCCCAGAATCATAATAGAAAATATTCCCATTGGCTGTTCTGGGAAAATTGTGCAGGAAGTTTGAGGAGGATGTGTCAGGAGTAGTTCAGCTAAGAGAATTGTATTGGAATAGCAGTGACAGTTATAAATGTCCCAAAGAAGGAGCATATGGATAGAAGCATTCTTGGATGCATTAGAAGACTGGATTTGGATAAAGAGATGAATCAACTTATTTAATGTATTAGTCTGTGTTGTGTTGCTGTAACAAAATACCCAAGACAGCATAATTTATAAAGTTAAGATGTCTACTTGCCTCCTTGGCTGTATAATACCATGACATAAGCAGGAAGGAAACTAGTGACATGAAGAAGGGACCAAGCATAAGAAGTGGTCTCACTTTATAACAACTCAATCTGGTGAGAACAGACACACTACATGAGACCAAGATTAATATCTTTCAAGGGCAATACCCATGACCCAACTATCTCTACAATGTCCTACCTCTTAGAGATTCTACTACCTCAACACTGCCCGTACTGATACTCAAACCTACAGCACATGAACCTCTAGGGGAAAAAATGATTATCTAATCTATCACACCTATGAACTGGGAGCAATACAGTGTCAATTATACAGATGGAAAGAAATTAAGAAAAGGAGTAGATTTAGAAGGTGAGCATGTAAGTGAAATTGTAAGGTTTATACTGCATGAGTGAAGTTTTAGGTATTATTGGATCATATCTTTCATTCACTCAAAAACAAAAGACACAAACAAAATAAAAAATGAGTTCCTGCCCTATGCAAGATACCATTCTGGACACTGGAAATTATATCAGTTTCAAAAATGTAGGTAAAAATCCTTGTCCTTGTGAGATAGCAGAGAGTGAGTGGGGGGTGTACAGTCAGAAGGTCAAAGGGGTGTAGCCATGCTGTGATATTAACATTTGCAAATGCTTTGGTTGACAAGTTGTCTTGCCTCAGCTTTTTTTACCATCAAATTCTATTAATGTTTTACAAAATGGTGCATGAAATACAAACTAAAGAAATACAACTATGAACTGTTTTCTGGGGGAACAAATTGACATGGAAAACTACCTTCTCAGACTACTGCTTCTCTTCTGCATGATGGAAGCAGATCCTGTTGAACTTGAATGTGAGTGGCAGTAGGTAAGAAGGTACAGCTAAGGATAAGTAGATTTGTAGCCTCAGTTTCTGATAAAAGAGTGATGGGAGCTTTGTAATTTGTTTATTTGACCAAGTGTTGAGCTATCAGAGAAAAGGAACTGCCTGAACACTAGTATGGAAGGGCCAAGGACAGCAATAATTAAATTTAAAGGCACCTGTCTAATTGTTCTTCTTCCTGGCCGCATATCACAGTATGAGCCAGCTAGAGGGACAAGGACTGTGGGAACCTATGAGTACCTGAGCATGAAAAGTAATGGATAGAATAATAGTTTCCATTTATGTAATACTTTTACACTTCAATCTCCCCTGATCATCCAGAAAAGAGGCCTGAGCAGGTGCTGTTGTCTATGCTTCACAAAAAATGCCCCCCAGGGGAAAGAACTGTGTGGGAAGAGGTGAACGAATACAAATGCAATAGCATGAAGCTAACGAGGCTTGAAAATAAGATGGAAAGTGAACGTGATTAGAGGAAGAGAAGTTGCTCTAAATATCTATAGTCTGATTTAGTTACTTCCTGCTATTTATGTTCTTATTTGCTAAGTGACTGCATCAAAAATATTTATCAACTCATGACAATAATAGAATGAGTATGCTTGCTTGCAACAAAAGTCTCAAACTCAAAATACCTGAATTCAAAGCAGATGATTTGAATGAATGAATGAACGAGTATAATTTAGACTCTGCTTTATGGGGAAGCTCAAGTATATTCTACAAAGTCAGTTCCTGCCCACTCTTGCTGAAGTGCAGGCCCCAGCTATACAGACTATCATTTACAAGAGAAGTTAGAAAGCATATTTAGTATGTTACATGGAATCTTCCACTTTCAATATTTGTAACTAAGTTTTAGAAATGTACTAAATACCCAACAGCTGGAGATTTGGGAGTGAATTTTGTCCACATGTTATCAAATCTCTGTCATCCACTTACAAACACAGAATTGTCTATCAATCTTCCACTTAAGAAATCTTGAAGTCTATTCCAATAGAAAATGTTTGCCTCAAATATTTACTATCAGTATCATTAGTGACTACTCTGAGTGGTAGTAGAAGATCCTGGAAATATTTTTTAGCAATTTAAAGAGCTTGTGTTCATTTTTAAAGGTTATTTTTGGTGTGGCTTTCTATTAAATTCAAGTGAAGATGAATTTTAATCCTAAAACTTTATTGACTAAATATCTATAGGTTATGTAGAATGTTCAGAAAAATATATCCCCTTGGGAACAGAATGACATTGTCATCCATCTATCAGTAGGTTTTCCTATAATTTTGTGAATTCAAATGTCCATGTACCTCAAAATAACAAAATTAATGTTATAAAAGTTTGGTAAAAATGAGCATTAGATCTGATTCAGCCACTGAGTGAGTATTGTTCTCATTATGTAAGTATTTGGTGTAGGATAAGAAGTATGAATTTTGAATCACCAGATATACAATATATATAGACATAGATGTGTATATATCTATATCTATATCTAAATATATGTATCTATATCTATATACCTGCAAGTTTGAAACCAGTTAGCAAGTTGATTCATCTTGAGTATACATAGCTCTTAGATGTAGAAAAATATGAGCTAATCTAGTTAAACCAGCCTAGCTAGCTAATTTTTTATATAGAAAAATCAAACTACAGAAAAGCAGGATACAAATATTACGATGTCATCAGGCTAATGAAATGTATGGCTCAATTAAGACTTTTTAAAATCCAGTCCTAGTCTCTACAAAAACAATAAACTTGAAATCTACATGCACACATATATACATAAACACCCTGAGTAAGTAAATCAAAACATCTTACAGTAGGTGTATGAGACTCACCCCTTCTTATCTAATTTCTTTTCTGTTTTCCTTCCATTCTTTCTTTTTTTCTTCTTCTTTTTAGGGTACCCTAAATTTGAGTTTTGTTTGATTATGTATGTCTTTTTAGCTGCTGGTGGAAAAATACACTAGCTAAATTCATTGATGGGGAGGATGTAATTGGATATTAGGCATGTTCACATTGAAATAATTTAAAAATAGCTAAAACATTTTTTGATTGAAAGCAATTTGTTTTGCTAATTATCTAGGAAAAATTATTTCCTGGAGGAAGATAAACTAATAAAGGTAAGGAAGAAAAAAACATAAAATCTCCATTATCCCAAGGCAACTGCTGTTTAAATTTCAATATGTGATCTTTATGACTTTTCCCATGAGAATTTATGTGTTTACAAACATTGATTCCTACTATGCATTATTCTTTCATTCAAGGATTTTCAAACCAGGAGTTATGACCAAATAGTGGGTAGAAAATTGATTTAGTGGCTAATTATCATCATAAAGACAATTAATTTAAGCAATATAAAAACAGTAAACAGAGCAGAATAAGAATTAATATTATTTTAAAATATATATAGTGTGTGTATATGTAAATGTCCTGTGATCAAACTGTAGTCATTTCTTTATTGTCAGTAAAAATGCTAGAAATTCAATATTGTAGCTTGCTTTCTCACTAATTCCATGAAAGCACTTCTTTTAACAAATATTGACACATATAATCACTTTGAATTCATCCTGGATGTTTCATGAACCAATCCTCTATTATTGAACAGTAAGTTAGTTCTGATTCTTCTCTCCTATGGCATCATGAGGAACATCTTTGAATGCCTTTTCAACTTTTTTCAATGCAATAATGAAGCTAGTAGAGAAGAGAACATTTTCACAACCCAGGACAATTTTATAAATGTACATGAGTGTTGTATTAGGAAAGGACATTATCTTAAGTTACTGCTCTCTACTTTGCGAAGAGATGTGATCCTTTTGCTCGGAGGGAATCATTTTCACACTAATCGCTCTCCAGTTTCATCTTGAGGGAAGAATCTTCTATCAACTCCGATCATGTAGAACAGTTTCTAAGCCACTTTATTTCTGCTTACAGTGGTTTCAGACATGGTGAACTCTCATTTGGACTTTGTTATTGCTAGATTGATACTGCAGCAAAACACCAGAACTTTAGGATTCTTCCAGCCAAACATAGAGACCTTGAGGTGATTCTGCCTTCATCTCTTTATTATTAATCCAAGTGGATTAGGAAAAGTAGCTGTAGTTGTATTTAATTAGGATAGGCATTACAATTACTTACATGAAACCTTGCTTAAGTGTCTGGGTTTTGTACTGATTTTGAAAAGAAAAATAATAATGATTTCAAAATACTACTGGGATCTTTTCTTCTATTAGCCGTATTTTCAATTCAGTATTATGGATTAACATACTTTGTTGATGATCCTTTTCTTTCATTGGCTAGCAGGCTACTTTGGCCATATCAGAGAATTAATGTAACTTCCAAAGATTAGTTCACAAATTGAGTGAATCTTTAATATAGACTTTTCTCACTAAAAGACCCAGTCTGTTGGTCAACAAGTTTCTCTTACCTTGAATGAAGATGTGGGATTAAAAGTCATGGAAAATGTTATAGAATAGTAATTTCTATATTTCTAAATTGCTAGCATTTTAATTTTATGTTGTAAAGCTTATTAGAGATAAAACCAATTTATGTATTTAAAGAAGAGTCATGTTTGGGATCCAAAATGCCCCACCCCACCAAAACGTCATTATTTGGAAAGTGTCAGATAGGATTTGAAGAATTAAATGAATCAGGAGGACTTTGACTGCATCAAATGAATCAATCAGTTGATGAGTTCATGATTTGTTCAATGGGCTTATTATAGAGAAATGGGACCAAACTGGTTGAGGTGAGCCACACAGGGAGTGCCTTTTAAGGTGAAATCTTGCGCGTGGTTCTTTATTCTCTGGCTCTTTCCCTCTTGCTCTGCTTCTTGACTGCCACGAGTTGAGGAGATTTCCTCTACCATGTCCTTCCACCATGTTTATGCCTTGGAGCCAGCTACTCAGGGATTGAAATCCCTGAAACCATGCACCAAAGTAAATCTTTTGTCCTTTAAATTGTCTATGTCACCTACTTTATGCCAGTGACAGAATCTGACTGGTACAAGCTATCTTAGAATTTATTTATTTCTATCTGTATACAAAACAACTCATTATGTTAAAATTATACACAGGAACAAATCTCAATATGCACTCTGTGCAAAAGACAGTTCCAAAATTTATTTGACATAATGAATAAAGCACATTCCTCAGAAGATCAAGAAGTTGGCAGTAGAGGCTGCATATCAGAGTTATTCCTTTGAATTGAAATCTTTATATATTTTCTATGACTTGATAAGAGTAGGGCTGAAAGTTGCCTATCATAATAATTATTTCCGGTTGATAGGCTGTCAGTTTTCTGTTAGCTGCAAAGAACACGCCAGCATGTGGTCACTATCTTTAAAGGACTTTCATGTTTTCCATCCTCACTCAGAAGCTTGCAAACTTGTCAAAAGAACCCTGTCTAAAGGGGGACGAAACTCACACTTTTGTATGTAAATAAAACAACCGGTCCTTGCCACAGTTGGACAGCGTGTGACCCTCTCCTCTGTGAAGGTCGTGAGTAGGGCTCATGTCAGATGCAGCAGAGTTTCACAAGCTTTCATAAGCAGCAAAGGAACTGAAAATGTAATAACTATTGTCACAGTTCAGGGATTGGAAATAATTCGGGTTGGAGAGACCTCTACTGGGCATTTCTGGTCATGCCTGGCGGTAGATGGGAAAAAAAAATACGGAAGTTGTAAAAAGTACATTTTTTCAAGATGCTTTTGAAAGAAAGTCATATTGTCCTTTATTATATCTTCATCTCATCCATTTCAAGTCTGAGGTTAAAAAAAAATAAATGCTATGGGTACTTAACTTTTTCTTTTTTACCCAGTTCTTTTATAGGTGAAAAAAACCTTTGATACAAAAAAAAGAAAAAAAGAAAAAAAGAAAAAAAACACTTTAAAAAGCATGTTTTAAAGGACCAAGAAATGAAGATACTTAGTGGACCCCTTTCTTTGGAGGCAGGTCAGGGAAGAAGGACAAGGGAGAAATGGCGGAGATGGCAGCTGGAGTGAAGAAGGGCAAGAAAAATGGGAGTATCTGGAGGCAAACTGAAAGGAGGAGAGGTGCAGCAGACTCCGTGAGAATGGGCTCCAAGGCCGCGGGGCTGAAGCTGCCCTGACCCCTGGCGAGCACATGCTGAAAGGCAGTCATGGAACCTACTGTGCCTGCTCCAAGGCAGGTGTGAGAAGAAATGTAAATGGAAGCAGCCTGTGCTGGAAAAAATTCTCACTGATGGAAATCATAAGTCTGAATCTTAACTCGGCTACTGTCTAGCTGAGGGGCCGTATGCACAAGGCGTCTCCTCTCAGCTTCCCGTTCAGTGACAGGAAGGGGAGAAATGTGATGGTCTCAGAGTTTCCTTCCAACGTTAGTGGCAAGATTGATTCCATGACATGCTTTGAAATTGTAAACTGTTACAGAAGATGTTTACTAGAATTAGCAAGACCTTAGTGAGTCCAGAACAAGAGTACTAAATGATCTTTCTTAAAGTGCACTTATTTTTTTCAGTGATTTTCCTTTTTCTGGAAGTATCTTAGATAAAGGAAATAGCTTATATATTAAATGCGAAGGGCAATGACTTTATACACACATACACCCGTGTAACCGTCTCCCAGATCCAAGATGCAGAATATTTATTGTAACCCATAAGAGCCCCTCCCAACTTCTAACCTTCTTTGTAGGTAGCCGCTGTCTGGGTTCCATCAGCACCCGCCAGCTGGCTACTGTATTTTATATAAATGAAATCATAAAGAATGGGTCTTCTGTATCTAGTTTCTTCAAGCTACTATTTTGTGTAGAAAAAGTTGATTAAATAAATACATGTTGAGTGGGGCTTTTTCAGAGATAGCTGAATTTAGCATGTGCAATGCTGGAACTGATTCATGGTGCAAAGGTAGGCTCAGGGGCACTAGGATCAAGGGTATGAGTGCTACCCACCCTGAGTAGCCTGGATAAGATAAAAGTGGCAGAAAAATGCTGTTAAGTTCCCTTGCTTGCTTTTGCTGTCTTCCTCTCGCCATGGACTGGTTCTCCTTTGTGATGCCCCTCTGCCAAGTCACCCCGCCTTGGAGCCAGCTGATGAGGGACTAAAACCACTATACACCTTTCCCCCCTTTAACTCGGGGTATCAGGTATTTTGTCTCAGCAATGACAAAAAAGTAACCAAGACAAGGTGTAAACGTTCAATGATAAGATTAATAAGGCCTGGGGAATCTAATACACTGCATAGAAGATGGTATCTGTCTTAATTGATCTAACTGTGAAAAATCATTATATATATATACATATCCCCCTTGGTCATATTTTATACATTGAATATACAAAATTTTCACTTACAAATTAAATATTTTGACATTCCAAAAGATAACAGCAATGAAAAAATTAGACGACCTTTAGAACTAAATGTAGCATCTATCATTTGGGGAATTCTAAACATAATGTTTGAGGAGTAAATATATGGATCTGTCAGGTATTTTAAAAAATAGAACTGTCTGTATTCAGAGTTCATCAGACAGACTTCCAAGAAGTGCAGTTATCCTCCACATTAAGCCCTCCTTTCATTCACATTACAGGATCTGGACACCCACCTTCTGCAACTTTGGAAATTACCCTTTGATTATGACTTCCCTGTTACTAGGGAAAATATGTTCCTTCAAAAGCAAAATGAGTATGTAGGCAAATAATTTATTCCTGGTGTGCTCTGGTGCTGACTCTGTCCTGTGAGTGATCTAATCTCTCTCTGCACTGTTTGTGTTTGCGCTTCCCTTCTGCACTGAGTACTCACTTTCCCTTTCTCCAAATCATTCCTGCACACCAGTGACAGTTCACCGGCCAGCAGTTCCTCTCTTTTCCTCTTGCACTAAACCAGGGCACCTCTGTTGCTTGCTGCCAAATGTTAGCGGGTTTTCTAGATTTGAGAGACTAACTCAGCTACTGAGTTTAAAGTAACTATCCACCATGAGAAATGCATTTCTGTTTACACTGTAAGTAATACATTTTTTCTATATACTTTCTAAAGGCAGATCATAATTTCAGACATAAATTGCCTATTTATATATTTTCACAATCATCACTAACAATGTTTAAGAATATCACCTCCAACTCCTATATGTTTCTGTTCAATGAATAAAAGTTTCTGTAATAACACCTATGGAAGTTTGGCATGTCATTAGTGTAATTCCAAAATTACTGTTTCAATTAATGATAAATATATCATATTTGTGTACAATTGTGTCTGTGTATGGTATTGGATAGTAACTGAAACATTAAAAGAAATGAACAGTCCTTACTGTACCCACTAACTAGTTTACCATTTATGCTAAGGAAAAATTCTTAGATGATATATAATCTACTCAAAATTCACATAAATATACAAAAGATCCACTTTTCTCTAGGATAATAATTTGAAACATCACCCATATCAATAACTCCTGAATGTTTCATACAAATTATAAATCTACCAAGTCAGCATGGATTTAGTGTGTAAATTTTTAAGGTCATTACTTGTGAATTCAAGATTTCCACTGAGGTTAGAAGTTAGCAATCATACAATGCTGTATAATGCATCATTGAAACAAAAATATAAAATTAAATTCATTGCCCCAATATAAAAGAAAAAAGTTTTGCAAGCTTTAACACAAATACCTTCCCATATTACCTTCTTTTTAAAACATAAAATGTTCTTTTGTTAGCAAATAATAATCATATGTGTTTATGGGATAGATTATGTTTTAATGCATGCAGACATTGTGGAACAGGAAAAATGCCTAATTATCAAATCCATCACTGCAAATCTTATATTCTTTTGAAAAATGAGGCTATTCAGATAACATTTGGTATTTATCCTGCCAGGCAACTCTCCAGAGCTTCATGGTACTCCCGTCCTCTCTTTTGGAGACTGGATTATCCAAGCTATTCAGGTCCTCACATACAGACTTTTAAACCTTAAAAGTCTTATGCTTAAGAGAATATGTTTATTTATAAATATAGAAATTAGGATATACAAGAAGAAAATATCTGTATGAGTTGATTAAGGAAGTCACGAAGTTATAGTTGGGAGTACAAATAAAGACACCTGACTTCTGATTCTGTTTCTGCCAGAAACTTAACCTATATTCTTGGATAGATGCTTTAAGGCCAGAGTACAAAATTTTCTACTTTTAGACTTTACATTCTATAGCTTGTGGATATTTCATAATGTCGTCAAAGCATATTGGAGTTTGCTTTTCAGGGGCATCTGCAGTTAGGAATTAACCCAAAATCAAAAACAAAAGGTTGAACTTTAGAGTCAGGCATATCTGCGTTTACATCCTAGCTCTCTTGTTCATTAGCAGTGTAACCAGAAAAATCCTCTTTAAACTTTGAGTAACCTTCAACTTTTCCTCTTCTTTCACACCCCTTAAGTACATGTATAACTCTACCATTCTCTTGTTATTTTGTACCAGTCATCCTGTAGTCAAAGTCCCTTGTCCCCAATTGTCGGACCAGTCTTTTCCTTTGCCAACACGTATCTGCTCAAAATTGGACAGTGACTTTCCATTTCACAGAGAAGAAAAGCTAAATTCTTTACCATGGCCTAAAAAAGCTGCAAGTGATGTATGTACCATCCCTGTGTCTTTGTTTCTCTGATCTCAGACTCTGCTTTGTTGACTCTTGCTGACTGTACTTAATTTAGCCACACTGTGTTTATCACTATTTTTGAACACCTCAAGCACACCCCTTCTTCAAGCCTTTTGCATTTTCTTTGTTTCTTGAATTATTCTTCTTTAGTAGTTTTCATGGATTGTGATTCGGGGCAATACTCAAAATTCTCTTACCCAGTAGGGTGGTCTGTGGACTGAGCAACACACAAAATATTTCAATTTCTACCATACTTTGTCCATGCTTTAGATTTAGCCTAGGTGTTTCTTTCTAACATGCCATGTGCGTTAGTTATTTAACTTTTTTACCATATTTTCTGTACTCCTCTAAAATATTAAACATGAATGCAGATATTTGCTCATTGAGTATAACAGATCCTATGATAGTGCCTCATACACAGTAACACCCAATAAATATTTATTGTTTAGGTAGTACATCAAGGAATGAACCTCTCCAATCCCCAGAACATGTCAGCACAACTCTGTAATAATCAAAATTATTATAAAAATTACTTGAGTTAATATTTGCAATGAGTTTAGCACACTATTTACAAGTATTGAGTTAAATTGAATAAATTATTAAAATCAATTTCACCTGTTTATTTTTAATGTAGCTAATAAAAAATTTAAAATTGTCTTGGTTACTTTTTTTCTCATTGCTGGGTCAAAATATCTCACACCCTAAATTGAGGAAAGGTTTATTTAGTTCACAGTTTGTAGAGGTTTCAGTCCATACTTGGGTGGCTCCAAGGCAGGGTAGCACATGGCAGAGGGATACAGTTCATGACCAAGGAAAACAGCAAAAGCAACAAGAGCAAAAAGGGAGGAGTGGCAGAGAGCAAGCTTCTTTCCCTCCCTTATATTGTATGCAGGCTACCTGACCCTGGGTGGGTGTAGCACTCACACCCACAATCCCAGCATTGGACCATGGAGCAATCATAAACTCTAGAAGCCCACAGCATGACTGCATGAGGCTTTGGGGAGACATCTAGACACAAACCATTACAAAAACTATACGTGCAAGCTGTGTCTGTGCTTTGCATTATAGTTCTATTGAGCATCGTCAGACTGGTGTCTTTAGATTCCACATGAATTCTGTGATATAGAGGCATACGTGTTGTCATGCAATGGAAACCAGATTATGCAGAAAGTTAAGAAAAGCAGAATATGATGAAAGAAGTGGGGAGAGGAGACAGAGGGATGCCAGTCAAGGTTGGAACAGGAAGCTTGTGGCACATCAAACCAAGATGGTATCAGGATGTCTGCTAAATGGGTTTACACAGTGTGAGCAGAAGGCAGAGATATCATTAGAGATTTTTCACTGTACTTAGGTCTGGAGGGTTGAAAGGCAGGAACATTTATTAGAACCAGAAAAAAAAAAAAGCAGACATATATAGGGAGTCACATTGTGAAGAGTAGTTGCCACCAATTAAGGCTCACAACTATCAAAAGTAGACCAAGGAAGCCCTCATACAGAGGTGCAATACAAGAGTGGATACCTGGCATTCAATTTCCTCCCTTCCTTTTATCTACTGAGTGCCCCCATTGCTCAAACTGAGAGGGAAGCAAAAGAAGGGGAGACTTTTGAGACTGTATTCACAGGTCATCAGCCTCATGAGGCAAGGAATGTAAGAGGATAGGGAAAATATCTTGAAGGACAAATGGGAAATATCTGGTAAATGGGAAACACTTATTTTTATACAGTGCCTAATCTCCCAAGACTGCTCTTAATTTCTTTACATATGCTGTTAGCCCCTCAGGCATGCAGACCCTGATGGAAATGTTTAAATGTGTGTTACCAACTTCTGAATGAGCATATAACACTGGAATATGAGAATCTATTTCATAGCAACCAATAATAATAAAATCACAATTCCATGTCAAATACAGTTCTCATCACCTCTGTTGGCCTTGGATTAATTCCTTCATACATAATAGTTTCAGGGAAAACTGTATTTATTCCATAAGTAACGGCAAATGAAAATGCTTTACTCTGCTGACTTTCTACAAGGCTACCTTCCTGCTCATCAGCAGATGTACAAGTGTTCTGCCAATATTAATTCTCTGAAGAGTCATAGTTAGATACTCCTGTCGCGTTTTTTTGAGCTCCCGCTGAGAAACTGCTGGAACACCAAAAGAAGTGAGTAGCCTACACAAAGACATATTGCAAACTGCTATCAGGGTGTTGATTGGAATTTCAAGTTCCTGACTTGAGCTTAGGCAGATTGACTGCATAAAGCCTCCAGAGAGAACTCACAGCTGGCCTTCTGAATGCAATGAAGTCTGGTTGAACTTCAGATCCCTCACAAGCATTTCCCACAGGGACCTAGGACCCACAGAAGAGCTGGCCTTTGACTAGACCAATTACAACAGACCTTATCCAAAGCATCTGCCAGCAAAGAATAGCCTTCCTGGGAGATGATGGAGTGGTTTGTTTCATTCTACATCCCTTGCTTCCATTCTTTGATAAAGTCACACAGATGTACAGCTAAACCCATTGCTGTTTAGGGGAAATCACAAATTAACGAAATGTACTTCAGCAGTTCTCACTACATGGAAAATGTGTTGTACGGAGAGCAGAAACACCGTGGCGATTACAGTAAATAGACTCAGGGCTCCCCAATGTTTCTCTCAAACTGTCCTTATTCTCATTGCCACAAAGTACTCTACCAATTTAAAACTTCTCATGCTGGAGAGCTCAGACCTGGGGCTGACTGGTGAGAGCTAATTTTCATCATTATCATTATTGCCTCTGAACATTTATCTGTTTAACATTTGGTATCTCTTAACACCAATCTAGAATTATGTCTTTGCATCTATGTCAAAACAATTGGCAAAAAAAGAAGAGGAAACCCCATCAACTTGCTGTCTGCCCATCCATGCCTGGACAGAGATCAGGTGTTGACCTCGTGCTTCAGAAGAGGCACGGACCTCAGATGCTGTTAGGCAAACAAAGAAAGCACTTTTGCCTATGAAGAAATAATTTAACTTTACTCTTGTTATGGAAGAGTTGATTCTTTCAAAGAATGAAGACATATGTTTGTAAAGCCTTCTCTGAATGGTTAGTATAGAATATGTTGGAAAGTAAAACAGTTTTCGATGTAGCTATGCTCCAAAGAATTTGGCAGTCCAGTGCCAAGGTCAATTTTTTACTTAGTCAGTAATCTTCTATGGAATACCAGCAGTGTGCCCAGCTTTACGCTGGGTGCCAGATAAAAGGAAGGAAATAACATTACCCTTCCCTCACTGCACCAACCTTTAGGCCTCAGGTGTGTACATGAACAGACAGACAGATACACACTCACACATACACACATACACATACACACACAGAGGCTGCTATAATCTAAATAAAATGATTTTGAAACCATAGCTCAATTTGGGGAGAATTAATTGACATCTTAGCAATCAAAATTGCCCAATCTATGGAGCAAACATTTGTTCATTTACAAATTGTCTTATATTTTCCTCAATCACATCTGTGTAGAGGTTTCATACAACGTTATTTCTATAAACTTGTAGTATTTAATGTTATTGGCAAGATATTGTTTTTTCATTTGTTTATCCACTTTTATGTATCTGTTCTAGAAAAGCATAATGGTTATTGAATATTGACCCAACCATTAATGTACTTGCGAGGTCTACTTATTAATTTGAATACTTTAGAAATTCTTTTGCACATATATGTAATGTGTGAGTAACAATAATTTTACATTTTTTCTATTCTTATATACAGGTTTTACCCTTAATTTAAGCACTGGTTTGGATAACCAGGACAGTGATGAATAGAAGCAATAAGAATGGATAGCTTTGTCTTTGTCATAATCTCTAGGGAAGAGCTTTAAACATTTACTGTTCAATATGATGTTTGCAGCCAGGTTTTCTTGGGTTACATTTTTATCAGATTTAGAAAGCTCCCTTTCGTTTCCTAGTGCACTGAAAGTTTTTATCATCCATATCTACCACATATATCATATATATATTAGTGCTTCAACTGTTAACCTCAGCAGCTTGTTTATTGTTCAGACAGATTTTTTAAATTTTAGCTGGCTTTTCTATCCTCTTGCAAGATGATTTATCATAGCTGGAAGTACAGTCCTATGGTTTTTTTTTTTTTTATACTCTCCTAAGATTCAGCAATATCCACTCATTTTCACTGCTGCATAATACTCCACAATGTGGATACACTTAATTTTAGACCAATTTTCTCTTCTTAGACATGTCAATTTTTTACTAATATAAAGAAAGATAGTTGAATTTTACCAGTATTTTGGTAAGCATATATTTTTTGTTTTTGTTTTTGTTTTTGTTTTTTTCTGGTACTGGGAATCGAACTCATGACCTTGTGCTTGCCAGGCAGGCACTGTGCCACTAAGCTAAATCCCCAGCCCCTTGGTAAGCATATGAAATAATTTCTTCAGGGTACAAACTTCAGAATAAAATCACAGAGTTGTAAGACATATGAATACTCAATGTAAAAAAAAAAATGCCAATTATTTTCCAAAGATGTTTTTGAAATGTGTACCCCTTCAACAGCCAAAACTGCTTTTATTTTTCCTAGAATTGATTCTTCAGTGCTATATTGTATGTTACTACACATTTTAGAGTGATTCCTAGGTTTTTGCTATTATAGATAATGGTGGTTTTAATAACCCTCCATACATGTTTTGGCACATATGAAAGAATTTCTATTGGGTATATACTTCAGGATAGAATTGCTGGATCATTGGATATATAAATATTCTAATTAATGGTAATGCAGCATTGGCTGTTTGAATATTCTAATTAAAGGTAATGTAGCAGTGTATTCCAAGTTAGCTGGATTTTAACTCCCTCCTTACACACTCTGCTAAATTAAATAGTTTTCTTTGTATTTGTCTGTGTTTGACATTTCATTATGTAACTCCTTTTTTTCTATTTTCTATTCATTCACTGGATTGTAAGCTGCCAAACTTTCTGTCAAATTTCTCTCCTGGACCATCTTTGCAAATAAACAGTGTAATTGTGTCCACTCCTGACTGTTTGATATTCACATTTCACCACAGGTCCAAGTTCTGTGTGAATCCAGATCACATAGAAAAATGAGATTTTTCCAGAGGATTTCATCTTGAAACAAGTACAAGTTTGAAACAAGTACTTGCCAAGCCTGTATGTATGTGTTCGCTATAGGAACACAGAATGGGGTGTCTTCCCACTCCATTTAGAATTTAGGCCCAACTAGCCAAATGGAACCCCTCTTGGAGATTTAGTCTTTCTAAAGATTCACAGGAGCATATCAGGGAAAAATTCACATGGAGTTTTTTAATGGGCAGCCTGACAGCAAGATGAGTTAGATGCTTAGGAAATAAGTCAATATTTTCTCCATTTGGTATTCCTAACCAACTCACCTCCCCATCAGAATTATTCATGGGTTGGGGATGTTTCTCAGTGGTAAAGCACATGCCTAGCATGTGCAAGGCCCTGAGTTCGATCCCAGCATGAAGGCGAAGAGATTATTTATATTTCCTTCATGTTTACATTGCATGGGCTAGTGTTTTCGATAATTTAATGGTATCTAATTTTATTCTGCTTGTTACCTCTACCTCTTCAAATAAGCAGGAACATTTGTCTTTCTAGACTCTAAGCCCCTTGGTAGTGTGCATGTGAGAGATAATGTATTATCATTAAGATTTGTGACAACTCTTGAGTTTCTTGATTCAGCTGTGAAGTCCATAATCATGCAGTTTCAGTAACAAAAAAAAGAAAAAATCAAGTCACTATAAATACTATGAGAGTAAGGGACATAATAAGGGAAGCATGACTTATGCTACATATAAAAATGACCATAAATTCTTCTCATCACTATACCATGCCTTGGGATGCGCTCTCTCAGGAGAAAGCTGGGCTTGGCTATGTGCGTTGCCTTAGCAAAGACAATATTACAATTACAATAGCAAATGTGATGCAGAAAGATATTTAAAGCTCTTAGATAATGGAACTTTGCCTGTTTATCTGCTATTTATAATCCTGCCGCTGCTTTGCAAATAATTCCAAGACAGTCAGCTGTCGGGTGGTGAGCCTTGCGGAGGAGGACCTAGACAGTGTAAGTGTGTCTTCTAACCGCCAAACATGCAGGTCAGTCCAGACAATACCACTCAGCTACCAGCCATAGCTGTATATGGGAGCCCCGTAGTGATCAGCCATGCTGGCCCCGAGCAGGTGAACCACAGAGCTGACCCCCAAAATCATGAGCTGCATCATGTGGTGCTTGTTTAAATTTTGAAGTTTGTTTAGTGCAAAGCTAACAGGTCACAAGAATACACCAATCTTGGTGTATTGGAAGCTACCATTTGAGATTGGATAAAGAGACCCTAAGAAATTTAGTCTCACTCTCTGCAATGCCTGAAATGAACAGAATGCAAGGGAAATTTTGGAAGCCCCTTCACCTAGTCCCAAAGTGGGCTCATGGTGTATTTAGCTCTAATGAAATCTCTTTCTTGGAAAAGCCATGGAATCAGAATGGTGACCTCTTGAAAGGGTGACTTTTTCCTTCACCTTTCAGATCTCACTTGAGTTGTACTAATCATCAAATGCTGCCTAGAAAGCATAAGAATAAAGATGACACTGTAGAACATAAGTCCCAGCTTTTCCAAAAGTAGCCGTGGTGACATGTTTACAAAAGACAACCAAGACGAAAAACATGGAATGCTGGGAATGCAACACTCTGTCAGTTGATGGAGTAATACTGCAGGGCTTTCAGTCCCTTGGACGTTGAGAATTATATGAATGAATGGTTTGGAAGTCTGCCAGGCATCTGGGTGTAAAAGTGTTGTAGCTATTATTTTTGTTCCATTGTATTCTTCTTCAAATGTAACATAGTACATTGCATGTAAAGGATAACAATTACATTTTTTAAAAGTTTAAATACTATTCACAGTCTCATTTCTTTTATTCTAGGTATCAACACAATAGGAATAATTTTTTCTAGAATTTTGTTTCATTCAGATAGTCAATAAAAATGGTTTTGTTTGTTGTTACACTTGGCACTGAGTCAACTTTGCCCAAGAAGCAGCAGTCTTTGTTTATATCTGCTCCGTTTTGTCAGAGGTATATTAACTTATCTTTATTCTGATATAATTATTTTATTTCACATTATCTCTTAATGACTGCCAAAATATTTAAAAATTATTTTATCTTCAAATGTATTAAGACCTGGTCAGTAGTCATGTGGACAAAGAAGTTAAAATCCCCTACAGAAGTGAGTTATTCATTCATTCTGCATGCTCCCCTTGTAGAAAGGTAACATTGTGTAAGAGGACGTATTTGGGCCAGCCGGACCTCATCACTAGACATTGTCATCTGGATCACATTATCTCCTGCCTTGAGCCAGGGCTGTGAACACACCATGTTCTCTTTCATACCCTGGTATATGCACTATCTGGCTTTTTCTTTCTGATACATCCATAATTTCTCTCTTCAATTGGTTAGCTTCCTCTCATTTTTAGTTAGCTATCCTGTCCTCTGAGAAGCTTGTTTTAGCTTTTCATCAATGAATTGGACACCCTGTCTATATAAAATAATCACCCACAGGAGGATCAGGAAAATCTTCCATGCTTACACATGGTACAAAATATGAAGTCAGGACAAGGAGAGTTTATATCAGTATTATATTTTCTCCTCATATATACACTAGCTCTACAGAAGAAATTCCTGGAGTTTAACCACCAACTATCATATATCAACTATATGACCTTGGTCAAGTTACTTAGCCCTGCTAAGCCTCAATGTTATATTCTATGTAATAGGAAAATAATTATTCTTACATCATAATATATTCATATTGTTATTCTGAATATTAGGAGAGTTGATTCACTGTAAAAGATTTAAAATAGTGACTAGTACCATACCTAACAAGCATTAGTACCAAAAAAACACAAGGCCTATTATGCAGCAGGTGTCCAATAAATCTTCAGTTATGTTCACTGTAATTAATACTTTGGGGACTTGACCAGCTTTTTAAATCTAACCTTTTGCAAGATTCTATCACTTCCATCTTTTAAGAAGCGATTCCTTCTAACCAAGAATGAAGTACAAAGCAGGAACTTCTTCTCCTAATATTTTGTAAACAGTTGTAAATGCTTTAAATCAAGTGAAAATTCTAGTGTATACAATGTAAACAGAAAGCCAAATCTAAGAATGAGTTTTAATCAACATATACCCAATCCACATTCTCTGTATAAATAATCTCCTTACAGGTAAAAAGTGTTCTTCAGAGTTTAATAATTAATAACTTAATTATTTCTCCACCTTTGTGAAGCTGTTTCCCCACATGTCATGTGTGTGGCTTCTTCCCTTGATCAACTTGTAGTGGGTGCTGCTGGCACCCATTGCACTTCTGGGTCCATAACTCTGTCAAATTCTCAGGCACCGTTCTCTCTTGGAAGTTTTGCCACAGGAATTCTTCTCTTAAAATCACTGTTTTGGTGCCAGGGAGGTAGCTCAGTGGTAGAGCACTTATCTAACATGTGTGAGGCCCTGCATTTCATCTCTAGTACCGCCAAAACAGACAGACAGACAGACAGACAGACAGAAATAATGATTTATTTCCTTCAGTAAGCAAAAAATATTTTCTTCACTTACAAAAGGAGCTGAGATATTATGGGCCATGTCATTAAACAGGAAAGTACCATATTGGTCATATCCATTTCTTACTAGCTCAACAATATCATGCTTGGATATTATTGGATTTTGTTCCAGAGGGAGCAAGTTGGTGCCCTCAAACTATTAAGAATTGATTCATATTCTCTCTCTCTCTCTCTCTCTCTCTCTCTCTCTCTCTCTCTCTCTCTCTCTCTCCCCCTTCCTCCCTTCCCCCGTTCCTGAATATTATTTTCTATATATCCTCTGCCTGAGCAACTCTAGCTAGATCTTTCTTGTGTAACAAAATGCACCAAGCTCTATGTGCCAACAACTGTCTAACTGAAATTCTTTTGTTTTGTTGAGGGGGATGGAACAACCTTGGGACCGCTGTTATAGTGAATTCTATAGGACTGCAATAGTGCTTCCTAGCTTCCAAAGAGCATGGATACTTAGCAGGTAGAATAATCATGCATATGTAGTATTACCTTGCTGGAGTCTCAGAAGAGTGCAAGTTCAGAATTGGCATTTAAATTATTATTTTGTTCCCTGTATAAAGGAATTTGTTCCAGGTTCATTATGCCTTAATATTTGATATTTTTAATATTTAATCTTACTTTTTGTGAACACCATTTTTAACTTTTTCTTGTCTTTCTGAGATAGCGTCTCCTGGCCTTGAGCTCATTTTGTAGCCCAGGCTGGTCTTGAACTCACAACGATCCTCCTGCCTCAACCTCCCAAGTACTAGGATTACAGGCGTGTGGTACCATGCCAGGCTATCATTTTAAAAGATGGTAAAAACATAAATTCATAATTTAGATGTTTTCTATTCAGCCTTTATAATTTGTATGAATATACATATATCACATGCTAATTGAGTTAGACTATTAATCAAAAGAGATCAAACCTAT
The DNA here is from genome assembly GCF_000276665.1 of Chinchilla lanigera. NCBI lineage: Eukaryota > Metazoa > Chordata > Mammalia > Rodentia > Chinchillidae > Chinchilla > Chinchilla lanigera. The sequence goes on along the minus strand of NW_004955421.1, from coordinate 13,200,990 downwards.
GAGAGAGAGGGAGAGGGACAGTTGGGGGTTCTGAGGTGCTTTTGTGTGGTGACTGGATCATGAGACCACTCTAATCCTTAGTGGGCTGGCCCACTGATAAATTCATAGATGACTGTGCTGTTCAGAGGAGGGGCCTGGCTTACTGTGAGTGTAAGCCAGAAGACCATATGCTTGCCCCAGGCTTCACTCTTTCTTTTCTCTCTGCTTCCTGGCTGCTGTGGTGTGAGCAGCTCTCCTCCTTCATATCTTTCCACCTTGCCATTTCTCTGTTAGAGTCTGCCAACCATGGACTAAAACTTCTGAGACCGTGAGCCAAAATAATCCCTCTTCTTTCAGTTGGAGGTGTGGGATATGCTGATCCAGTGACAAGAAAGCTAACTCATATAATGCTGTACATGAAACTGATATGAAATATCCAGTTAACCAAAAACAATGTAATGGCACAGTAATTACTTCACCTCTCTTCCCACAAGACTGATGTTAAAGAAAAGTGGGTCAAAAGATTTGAGATAAATCATTGAGGTTCTCTTACAACAGAGCAGCAACAAAAGTGAGGAAAGGGAAGGACTGAGCAGTAAGGAATATAAATGACACAATGAGAAACAGAAGGAGAAATGAAGAAGAAAGCCTAGGGAAGGAGATGCTGAGGATTTGAGGTAAATGAAAAGATTTGATGTGTTTGAGAACTCCAAGGTATTTTCTGAGGATGGAGCTAAGTTATGGATACTGATATTCCATATGTTTGATGAAGTTTAAATGAAGAAAGATGGGTGATTCTTAGAAAGGAATCATGTTTTACTTGCCTTGAATCAGCTCAGCTGGAGGAATACTGGGATCCCTGTCTCAGAGGGCATGGAATTCAGTAAAGTTCTATGCTTTCCAAGACACCTGTCTATAGTTTTCAGGCAACTCATATGAATATATTTGAGAACTTGGAGGACTGTACATTCAAAAGTCATTCAAAAACAAGAGTAATTCCATTCTTTAGCATCAATCCTGTTATCTCTGTACTTGTGCAGTCACAGTGATTTAATCACAGCTAAAAGTAATATGTATGTACATAGCTACTGCTTTTTATACCTTCTTCTCCAAAGTTCCTTATTTTGTTGTACTGTTGGGAGGACACTAAAAATATAGTGTAAACAATGTGAAAATATATTTCTAGAAGTGATCCTGTGTTCTAGAAAACCAATATTACTACTTTGCCAAATTTCTAGATCAATGATATAAAAACAAAACTTTCTCAAGGGATTATGAGATCTATCTTATACTTAAAAGAATATTACAGCAAAGTGAAGAAAATAACCTTGAGTCAACTTCTACAAAGTATTTTCTTCAGGCAGTAAAAATATACCTAGTATGTGAAATTGTTTCATTAGTATTTCAGTTTTAATACTGACTAAAATTAACAAAGCAAATGTAGAAGTCTTGTTATAGCAAGTGTAGAAGTCTTGTGGAATTGTTTCATTAGTATTTCAGTTTTAGTACTGACTAAAATTTACAAAGAAAACATAGAAGTCTCTGTTATGGCATGTATCTACATTCCTCTGCAAGCCTCACGTACTCATAGATAGGGCTTTTGTGGGGTGGTTGGATCTAGGGTGTGTGAAAATTAAATGGCTTCACCTCAGTTCTGTGTGCAGATAATAGAAGCCCCACCCTAGGTATAGTGGCAACAATCAGTAGGCTTATAACCTAGATGGAAAGAGAAGGCAGGCTTGCTGCTGCTGCTTACCCTTCCATGCCTTCTGCCTGTCACACTCTGAACTGATCCTCCTCTGTGACGCCCTTCTGCCGTGCTGCCCTGCGTTAGAGCCAGCTGATTATGAACTGAAAGCTCTACAAACTGTGAGCTAAATAGACCTTTCCTCTCTTAACTTAGGGGAATCAGGTATGTTGTCCCAACAATGAAGAAAGGAACTAAGAAAATCTGTGTTAAAGTAATTTTATTCAGATTAAAGCAAGCTATAATTTAAGTGACAGACTCTGTATCTGCAATATCTAACATCAGCAAGCTAGAAAAAATATATACCATGTACCTCTAACAATATCAGATGCAAGCAACATGCTATTTAATATAAATGGGTAATATAGTGTGCTAGGGGCTAAAGAAATTTTACTTCTGTCATTGAATGTCACACTCTTCACATTTGACTACAAAATGCTTAATTGTAAGGTTTATTAGTAAATACACATTTAATGAAATGTAATATTTAGTTTTGCATCACAGAACTTATTTTATGATAGTGAGGCTTATTTTAAAACTTTACCTTGGTTCAATATTGATTTTGTTTAGTCTTCTAGTACTTGGGTAAATATATATTTGATATGGCTTTATTATTTTTCTCCAGTTCCCAGAAGTTCAGAGGAAGACCTCAGCGTTTCATCATTATGAAGTTTATTTTCTTAGTCAATTAATCCATGTAGAAAAATGAAACGAGGAATTCTATGTAATCCTTTATTTTGGAGTTGGGATAGGCAGTGAGGTGGTATGAGAGAGTAAGGATCAGTTTTGCTCATGTCCTCATCCATATTCGAAGAGCAAAATGGGGTATTACCATTTTCTACTTCAAATGGTTTGGGTGGGAAAACTGACTTGTTACTAAATCCATTTGACCATTAATAAATCCTTTTGGTCATTGTGTTGCCCAATTCTGGAATTTAGGTTCAATGGAAATTGACAGAGAGGAATCAGGTGCCATAGCATTATCCAGAAAAAAATTGGGCACTTTAGTAACCTTAGCTTATATCCAAGGTATTTAAGGTTTTGTTTGGTTATTTTTATTCTTTTTATCTCTCTTTTTTTCGGGTCCTGGAGATTGAATCCAGGGTGTTCTCACTGAGCTATATCCCCAAACCTTTTCTTTTTAAGTTTTGAGACAAGTTCTTACTAATTTGCTAAGTTGCCCAGGCTAGTCTTGAACTTGCAGTCCTCTTTTCTCAGCCTCTTAGAGTACTGGGATTATAGGAATGCACCACCACAATTGTCAGGGTTGTCGTTTTACATGTATTTTCTCCACTCCTTCTTTAGGCATCTCCTGCAGATTGCTCCTTTAGAATCAGGGGTTCACTCAATTTGGAATATTCACTCTTAAGATAGCACGTTAAAAGCAGACACCCTCTAATTTTTATAGGTACAACTATTTCATTTTGCTAAGTGAGGCTACATTCAGTAACAATAAAATAAAACTTAGGAAAATCTAGGAACATTCACTTTTTATCTACTTCATGTTGTTTGTTGACCTGTTACCTCTAGGTTCCTAATCCATTCTTTTGTTTGTTGTATGAAATGAATCCTAGCCCTTAAGATTATCTTTCCTTGGCAACTGGCACAGTACTAAAGCTTGCCAGTAGAGGGGGCAGGAAAAACACAGCAGGATAAGATGGGTCTATTTCCTGGTTCTGGTGATTGCTCGCCATGCTCCTGCTGTCATGTGTAAGTTCCCTAGTGCCCAGCAATTAGAATGTGTGACAGTAAAGGTACCCAAGGGCCAGCAGCTCCCCCAGCATCACTGCTGCATTCTTGTGATTTTGTATTGCATTATCTCCAAAGAGAAGCATCGCTATGAACAGGACTCATGCCCAGTCTTATGGAAAAATGCAGAGGGCAGCTTTCATCAAGTGCTGCCTGAGCTCTTCACTAAGCCTACACCTGTCTCTTCAGACAATGACGTCCTGGATATAAGCCTTTTGTGGTGTAGTGTGGAAGGGAACACAGTCTTAGGGACAGTAGCTGTGCAACAGCAGATAGAAATGCAAAAGCACCATCCAGGATTTGGAGGCAGATTTCGGTAATGTCTATGGGTACTGACCTCAAGATAAAAATGTCAGGTCTTGAAGGCCCAGGGAGGGAGGTTTCTACGGAGTTGTGAAGGGGAAGTACAGAGGCAGAGTGCTTGGCTGTCTTTGATTGGTTCTTACAATATGTATCGTAGTGACCAGCTATGCATCACCCTGACAGCCATTTCTAGAAACAGAAGTAGCAGGAACTGTTACCTGTGCAACTAACAGAGGCTAAAGTATACAGGCTGATGGGGCCATTTTCTGTTACATTTACCCCCTCTTTTACATTCCCCAGGAAATCTTTGCTGGGCATGTTACATATGATTTTATGAGACAAAGCTCAAGTTGAAGCAGTAACACTAGGGCTGTCAGTGGTCGTAGAATGGGCCCTAGCCAAGGTCTCCAAGATTGGAAAGTTTTATTATAAGGTTTTTGCCTAAGTGCTTTTAGGGATTCAGGCCCATCTGTTCTGTAACTCTGGCAAGGGAGTCAGTTTGACTCTGGAACATGTGCACCTTAGACACTTGTAAAATCTTGGTCAAGTGTTTAACTAACTTCAATTTCTATTCTTTTGAGAAAACTTTCCATAGAACTAAGGCAAAAACCACAGCTAATAGGAGAGTGTGGACAATATCAAGTACATATGTAAGCTGAAGCAAGGAAGTGGGTAAGCAGCTTGAAAAGGCACAAAAATCAAGAGGTATTGAGGTATGGAGCAATCTTGTGAATGGTGTCATCAAATTTCAGCTGTGCATGGACTGTTCACCATACAGAGTAACTAAAGCAGGGCTTTAAATATGTTGTCTCTTCAGAGTGAGCTCTGGAGGAGCTGTCTGGTCCAGGTAAATTCTCAAGCAATCATTTGGATGGGCTTTTTAAACTCTGGAATGGTAGATTTAAGGCTGGATTTCTGAAACATTAGGAGCTCTAGAGGTAGTTAGGATGCACCCAGGATCTGTGTGTGTGCAGGTATATCTACAGGTACAGTTGGTCATTTAGCTAAATTTTATGGAACTGGTTACAAGCTGTTCCCATAAGGCTGTTTTTATTTCTTTAACTCTTTCAGGAATTTTTTTTTTTTTTTTTTTTTTTTTTTTGGTTTTTCTCCGGTACCGGGAACCGAACTGACGACCTTGCACTTGCCAGGCAGGCGCTTTTGCCGCTGAGCTAAATCCCCAGCCCCTCTTTCAGGAATTTGTGGCCTAAATATTATATAGTTCTGCCAGTTTTCAATTATATCTGCTACTAATACAGATGCACCATTGCTGCCAATAATCAAGGATAGGCCATATTTAGGGATGATTTCTCACAGCAGGAACTTATAAACTTCTATTGTCTTGGCCAACCACAGTACATGCATATAAGCAATAATAGATACCTGTAGCCTTTATAAGGCTTCAATTTAATATTTTTAGAGGATCATATTCATTCAGTCAGATCCCTGGAGGGGCCTTATGACTGTAGACAGGACGTGTGTGCAGGTTTGAAATCATTGGTAAACAGGTTTTGAAAAGGCAGCAGTAAGCACTAGACTCTTTCATCTTCAAAACAATTGAGGTCCTACATGAGTTCCTTGTGCAGATCATCCCTGTGGGAGAGCCTTGACCGAAATAATTTTGTCCAAGGTGACCAGAGCATATATAGCCTGTTGGACTCCATTCCTAACAGAGCTATTCCATCTTTAAACAGAGTGTACTCAGCATCTGTCAGGTGATCCATTTTTAAATCTGGTTGACTCGAGAACAGTTTATCAGTCAGTGCCAGGCAATCAGGGTCTGGTGGGTCCAGTTTGGTGGGCAGATATGTGGTAGGATTGAGTGATTTATCACAACAAGATATTTTCTGAATAAGAAAGCCAATGGCTATTAAAGTGCAGAGGCAAAGTGGAAAGGCACCTCTTAGCAACTGTATCCAAGTATTTCTAAGAGTGGGCCACTGAATGCTCCCAGGACCTGACAGTCTGAGTAAGCACTTTTGACAAACAAGTTGAATTCTGGTTGCATTTGGAATGCCTAAGGTTGGTGCTGTAGAGAGGGCCTTTTCCCAAGCTATCTTGCAGCCAGTTTCTATCAGATATTGCAGCAGAGCTTTTGTGTCTTTCCAGCAGGCAGCTTGGGTATCATTAATGAGAAGTACAATGTTATTTTGTGCTGGAAAACTAGCAAGGTCATCAGTAAGGGGCTCTCCAAAGAGAGTAAATAAGTTTTTGAATCTCTAGGAAATTGAATCCAGGTCATTTGGCTTTTGAGACCAGAACTGGGGTCTTTTCAAAGAGGGACTGACGACATAAGCCATTTGAAGCCAAAGGAAGGCATTCTTTAAGTCCAGGCAGGTGTATCATCAGACTGTGTGTGACTGCAGAATGGAGGGTGACTGCAGTGTCATTGACAACAATATAAACATTTTGTGGTTTTGAAGTCTTTGGATGTATGTTCGCATTCTTTTCTTGGGGGTCTGTGATGGCAGTCTGGAGGGTACAGAGAAACAGGCTGTCTCAGGGAAAAGGTGCTGGTAGCATTGACAAATCTGTTACTAGAGCCCCCCCCAAAGAGTGCAAGACCTCTTAAACCTTTGTGGGAATGGAGTCCATGTGAACTTGCCTTTTCATCTTGTCTCAGGATCTTCTTATGGGAGCAGCCCATAAGCATAAGAAGGTGTCTTTTAAATCTAGGCATGTAAATAAGGCAACATCTGGAGGTAGCAATCCAAGAAGGGTGTATGGGTTGAGAATCACAGAGTGCAGCATGATGGCTGCATTATTGATGACCTGGAGGTCTTGCACTAGCAGTAATCCCCATTGGGCATTTTTAGCAGGATGAGAGGAGTGTTTCAAGGTGTTTAATAGTCTGTCAGGATCCCAAACTGTTTTAGGTGGCTGATGTGTGGTTGGATACCTGTTTGTGATTCTCATAACATAGGATATGGGAGCATGGTTGATGACAAGGCCTAGAAGTGAATCATTAGCCCATACCTCTAGGAGGAGAGACTTTAGAATTTCAAGACTGTGGTTTTTTGTCTCAAGCTGATTCAGGGTTAAACAAGAGGGAGCCTGACTGGCTCAGTACCTTTAACTTGAAGCAATGGTCTCTTCGCAGAAGCAGTATGGGGCATTCAGGAATATACAGGAACTCATGTTTGGTGAGATGTCCTCCCAGGCTGCAGGTTTGGCCTGGCAGTGAGAGTCAAGAGTCCTAGCTGTACCAGTGATGGTACTTTTGAAAACAGAGAGTTCTATTTCATTATCTACCAGAAAAGTCATAGATTGGCCCCCAAGGTGAATATAAACCCTTTTAAGAGCCCTTATTTTTAATCTGAAGGGGCATTTATTTTTTTGTGTCCATAGCCCTTATAAGTAACATATTGATCTTTAGCCAGAGGGTATGGCCTCTACCAGACTGAACTTTCTTGTGATTTTCAGGTGCTTTGGGTGCAATGAAGGCTGTGTTTACCCACTGTAGATTTTCAGGGGCTTTAGGGTAAAAGGGGTATAGACAATGTAGGCTTTAGTGTCTCTCATTAAAGTCTGAAGGGCTTTATGAGGCTTCTAGGTAACTGTAATTGATGGGATTTTTGCCCCCCTCTTTGATGTCTTTGAGGAACCCTTGACTGGGTTGCTTTGTATCTTCTTCTGGGCTAGCAAGCTGGCCCAGTGAGAGTTACAATGACATCTTCCTGCAAAGGAGGAGATTGTCAGGTCTTTCACAGTATAGGGAGCAGCAGTTTCAGGGAGTCTTGCAGCAGTTTGATTTCATTTTAACTCTGTAATCACCAGAAAAAATATTTTTTAATTTTAGGGCCTGGGGCCTGCAGTCAAGGACCATGGGTTTAGACTGACTGGAACCCATTACTGTCTTCCTACATGTGAGTGATGTGCCCTTGAAGGATAGCACAACAGAAAAGGGCAGATGTCACTCAGAGAGAGAGAGAGATGATTCAGATGCCTGCCTGGCCACTTGCCTCTTGGCAATGTTGGTGATAGGACAAGACAGACTCCATTTTTCTGTTTTCTGCATGAGACATTGTTATGGGCTCTAGGCCTCCAGTTAGACTTGTGGGAGGCCTTGTTATGAGCTCTAGATCTTCAGCTGGACTCATGCAGGACATTATCATGGGATACAGGCCCTCAACTGGATTCTTTGGTCCTTGGTGTGTAGACAGATTTCCTGCACTCCCTTGTATATGATTCTTTGGTCACTATTATAAATAATTTTATAAAATATGTGTCCTGTATTATATAGTTTTCCCTTGCAAAAAAACCCAAACTATGACATAGACTAAAGGTTAAACTGCAATGGTCATTTGGAATTTGGCTGTCATACCTTCTAGGAAAAGTAAGCTTTGTGATAACTATGTGACATTCTTGTCAGAGTCCCAAAAATGATGCAATAGTTACTATGGAAACTTAAAATTACTTAAACAAAAGGTGAGACCCAGAGCAGTGTAGACACTTTCTCTGGCTCCTGGTTAGAGACTGTCCATCGGCTGGTTTAATAAAGCTTTGTTTGTTCCTGCCTTTTTGGTGTTCTTGTGAGTGCCTTTATTGTTGAACTTGCTTGCCATATCTTTGGGACCATCTAGACTAAGGAGAAGCATTGGTAGGTCCTCTGTTTTGTCCCGATTAGATGCATGCAGAGAACTGCAGGTTGAGGCCCAATCAAGCTTGGTAGTTGGGAGAGGGAAGTCCAGCTCCTTCCCATGGAGCACAGATTGAATGGTCCATTGCTTTTACCATGTGTTACAAACACATTCTCATCATCAGACACTCAGAGGTTAAAACATTCGCTCCCCCAAACCACAGTGAGGCCTAACTAACAAGAGGTAATCAGTCTCTCCTTCTACTTGAACAGAGTAGCACAGAGTGAAACTGGTGCTCCTGGGGGGGATCTTAGCAATAGACAGGCAGTCAGGCAGGCAAGCAGGCAGACTGCATACTCCTCTCTTTTGGGTCCAGTGTGAGCCACTCAAACAGAGAGCAGGAATCCTCCTCCAGACCTCTGAATGGATTCAACAAATCTCTAGGGTGTGCCTTCCTACAGGGATCTGGAGAAGTCTCTACTCCATCCAAAAGAGCCAGGACTGGTGACCTAAGAGGTCAACACAGTTGGTCTTCCAGGTCAACATACCACATGCGAGGGCAAACAGAAACACTGAAAAGTTACCCAGAATTTGGAGGCAGATTTAGGTAATGTCGATGGGCACTGATCTCAAGATAAAAATGTCAGGTCTTGAAGGCCCAGGGAGGGAAGTTGCTATGGAGTTGTGAAGGGGAAGTACAGAGGTAGAGTACTTGGCCATCTTTGATTTGTTCTTACAAATGTATCATAGTGAGCAGTTATGCATCACAGCGACAGCTGTTTCTAAGAAACAGAAGTAACAGGAACTAACAGAAACAGAAGTATACTAGCTGGGGGTTCATTTTCTGCTACGGTTGCCCTTTACATGTGTTACTCATATCGTTGGGACTTACTTTTACTTTCTACTAGTCAGCTCTTCAGCACCTCAGTTTCCTACTTAGAAAACAATTATTTTTATTAAATTTTTCTTGTCCATAGTATTTGTTATGATTTAGGTCTAGGTGTCCACCCAAAGCTTCATGCAGTCATAGGTGGAGCTTTTTCAGACATGGCTGAATCTTGATGTTGTGTGTGATGGCTGGGCTTAAGGGTGTGTGGTTACTAAATCAGTGCACTGATTGGTATAGCACTGCCTGAATCCCTGTGGCTGGGATATAATATAACGGACAGAAAGAGGCTTGTCTTATCCCTTGCTTGCTTGCTTTTGCTACCTTCTGCCCACAGTGAGTTGTTTCTCCTCTGCCACCTGCCTTGCAGCCAACCAATTATCTCTAAAAAATGTGAGATAAACAAATCTTTCCCTCTTCAACTTTGGGTGTCAGGTATTTTGTCTCAGTAATGAGAGAAATGTAACTAAGACAGTATGCCATTGTCTCTATTTTATGAATACACACTGATACATTCTTCTGATTAAACACTGTTTTCTAAACCTAATGAGCTAAAAATCCAGTTCCTTCATTTCTCATCTTTTTTTTAAAAAGATGACTTTACTTATATATGCCACACTTGTGATAGTAATTGCCACTGCAAAAAGGATGGAAATGGATATAAAATAAGAAACTTAAATTTTACCATATATATTTTAATTATTATATTTGAAAGTATTTGCAATTGTTCTATATATGTCAAGAAAGAGGGGCTGGGGATTTAGCTCAGCGGCAAAGCGCCTGCCTGGCAAGTGCAAGGTCGTGAGTTCGGTTCCTGGTACCGGAGAAAAAAACAACAACAACAAAAAGAATGCATTAATTGCACTAGAGGTACCCTTCCACTGTGGATAACCAGAAAAACTAAAAACTAAATAGAAATAAATTGATGCATTGGTTTTCAAGTATCAGATAATACCAGAACTTGACCATGCTGACTGGGAGGAGTTAATCAAATGAGCTGAGTCTAGATTTGCTCAGATTATAGCTGAAAGGCAATTATCAGGCACAGTGCAGGGAGCACAAAGTCTGGCACTTTTCCTGAACTGTGAGGATAGAAAGCTGAGTAGGGATATAAAAGATGCCTAGAGAAAAACTTTAGAGTTTTGTACACAAGGGTCCCCTTGACTGTTTGGATGGTAACTGATCTGCACATGAGTGCAATGAAATTTCCTAAAACCAAGGAAAGATCAACTGGAAAACATTAGGCTGAACAATTCACAGAGTACATAGGGCCAGGAATTTGTTCATTTTCCCCAGTCAAAGTAGAGAGACTTTGTAATAAAATGCTTAATAATTTTCTGAAGAAGCATGCTGTGGTAGTGATTCTGAGTTAGTCCCAGATTAAAGTAAAATATGGATCTGCCGTAATGTGGCTTAAAATAAAAGCCTCGAAATGATAGTCTCAGTGGCCTGCTTGTGACAACAGGTCCATAATTAGGTTTTTTATTGAGAAAATAAAATCAAAGAGTTATTAAAGTTAGAAAGCAAAATCCAAACTCAGCAACAAAAAATTAACAATATTAAACATTGAATAAAATTCACCAGACATGCAAAGGAGCAATGTACAGATGCAGATCTAAATCATGGAGTTACGAATAGAAACCTTGAAATAGTCATTATAAATCCAAAAATATGCTCAGTGTGATGAAGAATAACATGACTAAAATGAGAAAAGAAACAAAAGATATAAAAAGGCCCAACTGAATTTCCAGAAATAAGTTCAAAATTCAAAACATCATTGAGAATAGATACTGAGAAATAAAAGATCACTGAATGCCAAGTTCTAGTAGTAGAAAATATTAAAAATGAGGCATTTAGGAAAAGAATTGAACAAAGGAGGAGTGTGACACTTCAAGGACTTGCAGGACAATATTGATCTACCTAACACAAGTGTCGCTGGAGATCCCATATCACACACATAGGCAGAACTAAAATACAGGAAAATATTGATTAAAAGGTTTTCAAATGTGATGTAAAGAAACCCACAAACCCAAGTATTTCAACAAATTCAAGTGGAGGAAACACAAACAGCGCCACACAATATGAATATTCATTTAACTGCTGATAAAAAGTGATTTAAAAAATTCCAAAAAATGGCAGGGCAAAAAGACAAATTACAAAAGGCATAAACAGATAGAAATGACAGAAAAATTTTCATCCAGATTATGCAAGATAGAAAGTAAACAGTTCTAAGAACCAAGCATGGTGGTGCACGCCTATAATCCCAGCACTCAGGAGGCTGGAGCAAGAGGATTGCCATGAGCTCAAGGCAAGTGTGGCCTACACAGTAAGTTCAAGCCCAGCCTGGACTTTGTGGACTGCACAGCGAGACCCTGTCTCAGCACCCACCCCAATAAAAGGATAACAATTGCAGTGAGGAGCAGGTGTGCTGGTGCAAACCTGGAATCACCATTCTGGAAGGCTGACGCAGCATGGTCACAAGTTCGCATCCAGCCTGGGGAATTTATGGAGATCCTGTCTTAGAAATAGCAAATGAAAGAAGGACTGAGGATGGAGCTCAGTGGGAAGGCCCTGGATTAATTTTCCAGCGCGCGCGCACACACACACACACGCACACACATGTATATGCACACGCACACATGCAAAGAATTAGGGAATTAAGAATGGGAAATCTGTTAGTTTAGAATTTTTTTGGTGTTTATTTGTTCCCATGCACTTTTTAAAATTAATTATGTTCATTGGTACAGTTGAGGTATACACAATGATCACATTCATCGTGGGGAATTTGTACCTATACATGGCACAACTTGATTCTTCTTTTTCCATTCCTCTCCTCTCCTTTCAATCCCCTTTCCCTCCTTATTTACAAAAGCTTTGCTTCCATTGATGTCTAGAATATTTTTAAACAATTAAAATGAAAGTGATGTAAAGTCATTATTAGTCAAACAAAAGTAAAAATATTTATCACTAATAGATCTGCACTATTGGTAAAATTATTTTTTCAGGCAACAGAAAGAAAGATACTACATGGAATGTTTAATTGCCACAAAAAGTGTCAACTGTTCCTTTTGCCGGTGTTCACATTCTCATGGTCCCTGCCCGCTGCCCACACTCTACGTGAACTGGCCCTGAGGACCTAGTACACTAAAGACAGAATTCCCTGTAGCTGAGTGCAGCTCGATATAAATCAGGGGTTTACTGCTGTTCAACAATACTTTTTTCATTATTATTTTATTTCTGAGTATATTTCTTGTAGCCCATTTTCTGGGGATTATGAAACCTATTTTGGCATTTTGTACCACTTTCAAATCCCTTCAATTCCCAAGGCACACATCTGAAGATGTGAGAAAGAGCCACACATTACAATTATGAGGCAATCTGTGTTGCATCAAGGAATTTAAAGACACAAGCTAGAGACACATGGAACTAAGTGGATTTTACCTTCTAATGTGGAATGACAAATGAACAGAGTCAGGAACAAGAGCATCCATAAAGTGTACTATCTCTTCCACATACATAAAATCGTAAGGAGACAAATCCGTAGCAAAAGAAAACTACACAAGTAGACACACAAACACGTACATATGGTCAATTAATTGCCAACACAGTTGTCTGGAAAATTCATTGAGAAAAATGAAATCTGTTCATAAGTTCTGATTTTGCAATTCCATATGCCCATAGAGCAAACTGGAGGTAGACACTTAATGTCATGCCATATCATATCATATCATAGATATACAAATTAACACAGAATAAATAATAAGCTTAAGCATAAGGTACTACTCTTAAGTTGCTATATGTTAGGCAAATGTTTTTAAATGTGACGCAAAAAAGATGACCTACAAAATAAAAATGTTGATATTTCTAAGTATTTATCAAAATGAAAAGTTTTTATGCTTTGAGTGACACTTCTAACAAAACAAAATCCATATATTAAGAGAAAATATTTATAAATATTTATAAGTATTTATAAAACATGTTTCTGATAAAGGGTTCATAAATAGAGTAGAAAAAGTACTTTTACAACTCTGTAACAGAAGTTCTGAAGCCATGATAAAATATTGGATAAAATAAACATCAAAATACTCAACACCTTAAGCTATTGATGAAGGCAGATTAAACCTTGAGTAAAGCCACCACGTTCTCACTTTCGTGACAGAGATATACAAGAATGACCTAGTATGTGATAAAGGAAGTAGAACCTTTTGGATTCTCAGGTCTTACTGTGGGGAATGTAAAATATTACTATGACCAGGGTAATATTTTCATGAGCTGTTCACTATATACTTACTCTATTACCCAGCAACCCAAACATTAGTATTCACCTTAGAAAAATGAGAACATATGGTTATACAGAGCTTTATACTCAAATATACTCAGCACCTTTATTCATAATTGCCAAAAATGAAAAAAATTAAGCATCATAAAATCATATGGGAATTGATTGAAATATCTCCTTCTAGAAAAGAAATATTTTATTACAGGAGGAACTGTAGGTGAAGAAAGATTCATTTACTTGCTCAAAACTATAGACAAAATTGCCAAAGACATGATTACTTCTTATCTCTGCTTATCCACTAACCATTTTATAAAGTTGTCATTGGCATAGATATCTACAGGCTTACTCTTTGCTAAGTCCTTTCCAAACATCTTATTTAATCCTCAGTAATGTCTTCTGAATATTTATTATTAGCTCCAAATGTAGATTATGAAGCAAAGATTTAGATAAGTTGGTCAACTTGACTAAAGTTTTTCAGCTAGTAAATAGTGAAGAGACTTGATTTTAAATATTTAATTCAGATATGTCTGTCAACACAAAAGCCTATGTCCTAATTATATTGATTTCCTCTAGTACATTGTATGTTTCCATGATGTTTCACATCACCTTGGCTGGGCATTAGGGTGCCCAGACATATGGTAAAACATCATTGTGGATCTGTTTGTGGGGTATTTTAGGAAGAGATAGCAGTTGAATTGGTCTACTGATTGGCTTCCCCAGTGCCAAAGGGCTTTATGTAATCTGTTGAAGTTCTGAACAGAACAAAAAGCCTGGGTAGGAGAATTGTCTTTCTCTGGCCGGATATTTTTGAGTTGGGATACTAGTATCTGTCTTTGGATACAGACTAAGATTGGATTTACAGAATTATTTTTTCTTGCTTTCATACTTTAGGACTTGGACAGAGACTGCACCATTAGATCTCCTGAGACTCAGTTTGCAGTTGTTGACCTTAGGATTTCTTGGTGTCCATAATCATGTAAGCCAATTCCTTACAATATTTCCTCTCTGTCTTTCTCTCTCTCCCTGCCATGTATATGTCTACACTAATTTATACACTGACACATACACACACACACATTCAACCTTGCGGATAGATTTCTCCATAAGAAAATCATACCTGTATTGAAGATCACTTGCACCAGGCAGTGCAGTGCAGACACAGATGAACACTTCTTATTAAGTGATTATGGAAGATCTCCTTGATTACAGATCATGGTATAAATGTACTAGTAAATCCTTCACTAAATGAACAGATATGTTCCTATTTACACTGGTCATTTAATGAAGAAAAAATATAAATAGCAAAATAGAAAAGATGTGATGAGGTGGTGATAAAGAATTAAATCTAGCCTTGAAAACCCCATAGAGAACAATCATGTGCTGACTGGATTTACAATCTTTTGACCCTTTTGAATCGACATAAGTGTTCATATTCCAAGTTCCCTAAAAGCTCTCTGATCCTCGAACGAAAGCATGCAAGTAGCAAGTTGAGGTTGACACAAACTTTGTTCCCTGTCATTTGGTTTGGGCACAGCACTGAAGTAGATTAATTTTTTAAATTCTGATTTTCTCAATGGGAAATGCATTCTCTTCGTTCTGTTTTCTACTCCAATATATCTAATAGTAGAAGTGACAACCTTCAAAGAATTACTAATGTTGACATTAATTAAACTTGAAGGGAAAGAATATTATATGTATGTATGTATATATATAACTGAATTTTTTGCATTTTCATGATGACAATGGACATTCAAATAGAAATTTTGCCATGATCAAAGGGTTCAGATTTTTAAAACCAGACTCTATTGTAATGTATAAAGTAGTTCTCTAAGTATAAGCCCAAGCTGGGAATCTGACCTAGCCATAAAGAAGTATATGGTGTACATGCATGTGTGTCCATAAAGAGGTATGTGGACAGTAAGAGAGAGAGAGAGAGAGAGAGAGAGAGAGAGAGAGGGAGGGAGTTATCAATGGCAAAGAAATAGAGTTACATGTAACAAAACACCAAGAGCGATTTAGTAGATTTCATAAAATGCTGAATCTAGTCCTGTGGCAAGCCTAATCATGTCAGAGAAATGAGAGGCAATAAAGTCTTCCTTTAATTTATGATTGGCAGAGCATCTGCTAGGATGAGGTACATAAACCACAGGACACCAGGATGAGAATGTGTATATCTTCCCAGAGACTGCAGCGGAGAAGGGCAGAGAAAACACTTCAGAAAACAAAAACTTTCATTTCTATGTTTAACTGCACTGAGAATTATTGGTTATAATCAAATGGCTTCCCACACTGTTTAAAAATTAAACACTCCTTCCTTCACAAGTAGCCTTTAAGCGCGCATTTAAATTTTCTTATTTCGTGAACAATTTGTCCTAATAAGGGTATGTTTTAAGACTTAATTCTCATTTGTATTTGCTTGTTTAAAGTATTTGTGTATGTCTATGAAACATAGCAAATTTATATTTATATGTACTTTATTACTCCCCACTAAAAGACTGTTTTCCTGAAAAATTAATTTGAATTCCCAGAATTTGATGATTCTTTAATAGATGCATTGAGAATATAGGAAATCTGACTTAATTTATTCAACATCTGTGCATGCCTGTAAATTAATTGCAGAATTCTCTTCCAACTCTTAAAATGTAAGAATTTGAGAGTAATGACATAAGATATAACTTTTCAAAATTGTTAAAAATTGTAAGTGGCTTTAATATTTAAATTAATGACATTTAGACTACCATTAAGAACATCCTTTTAATACTGCATTATGCCCTACAAAAATTTAACTAAATATACCTGAACTGTTATTATTTTTATATTTAAAAGATGAAAATTCAGGCACTATGTAAAGGTTAGTGAAAATGCCACAGATAACAGCCTGAATAGACTGTCTAGGCAATTAGCCTCGACTCACTTTATGATGATATTCATCGAGGTCCTACTCTAATTAAATCACAGACAAGTTGGTAGAAGCATACTGCATGTCCTTAGAATTTAGATTACTACATGACTTTGCTTCAAATTAATACAGAGATTCTGGGGTATTCCTTTATCCTCAAGTGAAAGCTATAAGATGGAAGCAAATATATATATATATATATATTTCATTCATCTGTGTCAATGGTACCAACAGATGTAAAAAATTTTGATTTCTTGTATGTCTCAGCATTTTGCATATGCCTACTCTGCATAGTTATATACTTTTGTGACAAGTTCCCCGAATGTCGTCTTAAAAGTGACTGTCTCTCGCAAGCATAAATTTAGTAACATAACTCATTGTTAGGTATTTGCCTCAGAGACATGGTTTTCTTTTCCTTTAGAGAGGAGCCAGAGGAAATAAATTTGTCTTACACAAAATAGGTTGTAAACTATAAAAACATAATTTAAAAGTAGAAACTGTTTTGGCATAGCCTGAGCATGGATAATGGGCAAGTCTACCTGAGTGCAAGTGCTGCCTGCCCTCAGGGCATGTAGCTTGGATATAAATAATCTAAAGGACTGAAAGAGGGCTGCTGCTGCTGCTTGTTACTTACTTTCCCCCTATTTTGCTGTCTTCCTGCCTTCTGCCTGCCATAAACTTTCTCCTCCGTGATGACACTCTGCCATGCCACCCTACCTTGGAGCCAGCCAACTATGACATGAAACCTTTATGCTTAAATTGTGGATATTGGGGGGTTTTGTCTCAGCAATGAGAAAAGTAACTAAGACAGGGAATCTCATTTTCTTGTGATGGCAGTGTGTGTTTTGGTTCTGATTTCCAGCTGTGTGTGTGTGTGTGTGTGTGTGTGTGTGTGTGTGTGTGCTTGAATCATTCAGAAACAATTTACAATAGATGCAGTCTTAGAACTGGGTCTGTAGGATCTGAGGCAATCCCTGCAGGATGAGGCCCCATATTCTATATATTTATGGAACTCTTCTGATACTTATGTTATCCCCTGTGAGGACTGCTGGAGACCAAACTGTAAGCTACCACGGAAAGTTGCCATTCCCTGCAAGGTTCTACGGCTCTTACATCCATCAGTATTCTCTCTGCAAAGGGAATAATTATACCACAAAAGACTGATTTAATAAAGTGCCAAGAACCTAATTCTTAAATTAGACAGACCTTTGGAATTTCTCTTAAGATTGATTAATATTTAATCGAGTACTATCCTAGCTATACATATTAGTCACAAACTCATCCCATTTTTTTTTGCAGTATGTATATTCCTATTATTTTAAGTTGGCAAGCACAGATATTTCATATTTTAAACTGTGATTCCAAGCACACAGAAATAGAGAATCTCAGGTAACAATGAAAGATTTCTAGACACACCATCAGCTGCTGAGTGCAGACATCATGCACAAGAAGGGCTCTAAAACTATGCTGAGCGAAGAACACAGAATGACATCTTTACTCTGGTTATTATATTAAATAGAACATTCTCACCGAGCACAGTAGTTTATAAAAAGTTGAAATATTCCATAACATATAATACCTCTTTTGTATCATGCATAGTCATTTAAAAATGTATTCTTTTCCCAACTTCTGTACTCTAAAAATGTTCAAACCTAAAAAATGTGTACACAGTATTAAAAAGTTGACCCTTTTCCCTCTAAAATTATTATTATTAACCTATCCAGTACCATCTGTGTGTTTATCTGGCCAAATGCACATTTTTGTTCCTGCTGGCTAAATCATAAAAAAGTATTCTACAAGCATTTAGATTTTCATCTCTAAATATTTTGGTGTTATCTCCTAAGAAAAAGACATTGTCTTCTAGCACCTCAATACCATTATCACACCTAAGGAAATTAACATTAATAAAATAATATTATCTAACATAAGTGTTATTTTAATGTCTTCTGATTATTCCTAGAGGTTTTTATAGTTTTTTCATTTCAAAATTTAATTCAGCATCAGTGAATGACACTGTGTAATTTTTTTGTTATATTCTAGTTACTTAGGGGATTTTTATTGTTGTTGATTTTAGTTTTTTATGGTGAAAATTTTATAGTCTAAGCTCACTTTTGTTTGTTTTGTGCTTTTTGTTGGTGTTGTTTTATTACAGAATGTTCCAGTGTCTGAATTTTCTAGGTAGTTTCTCTTTATTTAAGTGAAAACCTTGACTCAATTAATACATAAAGGATAACTGGCATTTATGATGACATCATACCAGGAATCATATTGTATCTGTTTATTCCACTGTAAGTTTGGCTAATTGGATGACTTTCTGCAGATAATGTCTATTTTTAAAGACATTTTTCTCTATCATTAAAATCTCACTTTGAGGTGACACCATGAGACTTTAAAGAAATGTTTCATTTTTCTCTGTGGTCTCTCTAATCTTTTCTTGGTTTACTTGTTTGCAGTAACTATCTAACGCTGTCACTCTCAAAGCTCCACCCAGGAGAAAACTAAACTCTTGTGCAAGAGCATACAGTCTTCTACTTCATTCATTAAGCTTTTATCTGCCAAGATAGACCACCTTTTCCTGCAGGAATCCAGCGTTCTGCATGTGCCTGGCTCAATCAGATTCAGTTCTAGTTATCCTGACAGCTGTGTGGCGATCTCTTCTCCTGGTTTTAATTTGCATTTCCCTAACGGATATCGTTGTGAGAATACTTCTGTTTACTGTCTTCATTGAAATGTCTATTCATGTTTTTGCCCATTTTAAAAACTGAGTTGTTCTCTAGTGTTGCATTTTATGTATTCTAGATAATAACCTTTTGTTAAACACAATTTGCAAATATTTTCTGTCCTTTTGTAGCTTATGTTTTTACCCCCTTAAAAGGATCTTTTACAAAGGAAAAGTTTTAGTTTTATTAAAGGCCATTTCACCAAGTTTTCCTTTTATGGCTCATAATTTTATGTCAAGTCTACAAATTATTTTCCTGGTTCTATATCCTGAATATTTTCTCCTTTTGTTTTTTCTCAATATACTGCAGTTTTATATACAAGTCCATAGTCCATTATACCCATCAAGTCAATTTTTGTAAGGATAGTTTAGGTTGAGCTTTTCTTTTTGCCTGTGAATGTCTAATCATTTCTACATTCTGATTAAAAGTTTTCCTTCTTAAATTAAATTGCCTCCTACTTTAAAAAAAAATTTAGATAATTTGATGATTTTTATTCCTGAATTTTCGATTTTGCCTGTTCACCTGTTTGTCTATTTTTACAAATAATATACCAACATAATTTTTCAGAGAGAAGTTTTAGAATAATTTCTTCCACACTATACTTTACCAGACTGGTTTTAGTTAATCCTGAACCATGTATTTCCACATAAACTTTAAAACAATCTTTTCTATCTGCGAAACTGTTATTGGAAATTTGATAGAAATTAAAATAAGACAAGGATTAATGTATGACAGAAAATTGCTTTATCACTGAGCTGCAACCTCAGCCCTTATTTTCAAATTTCATTTTGTGATAGAATCTTCCTAAGTTACCCCGGCTACCTTCAAACTTGGGATCCTCCTGCCTCAGCCTCGAGAGTAGCTGGGATCATAGGCATGTCCCACTTCATGTGGCTGTGAGATTTATCATCTTTATTATGTTGACTTTAACATCTCATGAATAAGATACATATATATCTACATTTATTCATAAATTTTCTTAACTTTGTTTTCTTATATTTCTTTCTTCACTGTATTTTACATTTCGGTATACAGATTGTTTATATGTTTCCTTTCTTCATTTTTTAAATTATACATAATTTTTGTTTTGATTTTGGTTTCTACACATTAATTCTTATTATACAAAAGTGAGATTGAGTTTATGTGTTGAATTTGTAGCCTACAACCTTGCAAAATTAACTTATTATTTCTAGAAGGCCTTAGAATCTACTACATTCACTTCATCTACAAGTGATGATGTTATGTGTTTCTTCACAATCTATTTGTCTTTTGTGTATTTTTCTGCATTATTGAGATGGCCAGAACTTCCAGCTGGTTCTGAGTAGGAGTGGTGAATTCAGACATTGTTATCTTGTGTTCTATCTTAGGGGGGGAAGTATTGTCCTTCTTTAAATATAATATTGCATATAGTTTTATTCATTGGTGCTTTTACAAACTAAATTCTTGTTCCCCCTCAAACTTCATGTATTGAAATCCCAGCCCCCAAGGTGATGTTACTCTAAGGTGAAATCTTTGGAAGGTAACTGAGTCATGAAGGCAGAGATTACATGAATGAATCCAGTGCTTTATAAAAGAGACCACAGAGGGTATCCTGGCTCCTTCCTGCGTGTGTAGACATCAGCAGAAGATGGATAACTGTGAAGCAGCACATGGGTCATCCCCAGATACTCACTCTACCAGCATCTTGATCTTAGAATTCAGAACTATGAGAAAGAGATTTCTGTTTATATGCGACCAAGACTGTGCTGTTCTGTTGCAGTAACTTGAATGGAGTAAGACAGATGCTCTGTATCAATTCACTAAAGCTATTATTTCATTTTACTTTCCTGAGAGTTTTTATGATGAGTGGATGTTGACTTTTGTCCGGTTCTTTTTCTGCATCAACATGATCTAATGTGTTTTCTTCTTAATTTATTGATATGATGGACTATGTTACATAGAGTAATTTTCAAGTACAGTACTAAGCCAAACTACAGATGCTGTAATTTTATCTCTTTGAACAAAATACAGAAAACTTACTTCCATCTACTTATTTTTAGATTCCCTTTTTTAAACTTAATTGTCTTAATGTTTGCTGTACATTCATAGAACATCACATTAAAGGATGCTACTTTTTTATTATGATAATAAGTTATGATTGAAAAAATTTCATGAGGTCACAGTATATCATCTTTATTTTTATTTTATTCACTCCAGTGTTCTGCTTTCCTTTCGTAGGGTCCCAGTTTTCTGTTATCTTTCATTAGTCTTTGTGGCACTTGAACCTGCTAATATTTTTTTTCTCAGTTATCTTTTCATTTTCTTTTTCCTTTAATTATTCTTCTTGTGTAGGAATAATAACAATGGTTTCTCATAATTCATCTGAGAGTGTCTTTATTTTTCTGAGTTTCTGAAGGTTAGTTCCACCAGACACAGGACTGCATTGAGCAATTCTTTTCTTTTATCATGTGAAAAGACAAAGCTGTTGTCCTTCCCTGTGGCCTCCATAGCTTCAAATGAGAAATGCTCTGACATTTAAATTGGTTCCTCTACAAATCAGACATTATATCTCTCGGATAGTTATTAAAGTTTTTCTGTTTTTAGTTGCAGAAGTTTAATTATAAGATGGTTTTGCATGAATTTCTTTGGGTTTACCCTATTAAAACTGCTTCAGGTTCTTTAATCTGCAGACTTCTGTCTTTTGCCAAATTTGGAAAGTTTACAGTCATTATTCTGTGACAATTTCATTAGCTTTACATTGTTTATTCTCCCCTTCTTAAAAGTCTATGACATGAATATTTAATCTTTTCTTACAGTTCCACAAGTTCCCAATATTCATTTTGAAAGTTGTATTTCTTCTTTGTTGTTCAAACTGAGGGCATTTTATTGATCTGTCTTCTAGTTAATTCAGTAAGTTCTTTTTTTATTTCTGTTCTATTATTGCCTCCACCCAGCAAAAATTTTTTCACCTACTGTGTTTTTCAATTATCTTGAACTACTTCAGTATTTTTATTTTGTTTGGATAAAGCATTGTTTTATTTATTTGTTTCAAGATAACTCATATTTATGTTATCATTTTTATTATGGCTGCTTAAGTATGCTTCTTCAATAATACCAACACGTCATTCATCTTGGTTTTAACATCAATTGATTTTCTTTCTCATTCACATTGTAGCTTCTTGGTACCTGTCATGGTGAATGGTCTTGGCTTTTAGTGTCAATACTTTGTTATTACATTAGGCCTTTTATCCTACGTAAAACTCTAACCTATTAAGAAGTTATCCCACTTAAGCTTATGTAAGTTCTTTGTAGAAAGAAGTTTCCATGACATTTTCATTTATGGAGCCTATACAAATGGAACTGGGACATTTTATTTTTCTGGCAATGCTGTGGTTCTCATATACTGACCGCTGGTGCTCCCTGAGAGGGTGGACGGGCCTTCCCTAGACCATCTGTTTGAGGCCACCTGGTATCTAAGTGCCACCTTCTGTAGTGGGGAGGCTGGTAGCAGAACTGTATCTGGATCTGCTCATGACACTAGTGTGAGGGCAGGGAGACACCAGTGTTTGCAGATGCCCCCCGGATCATGCACTGAGGCTCTGTTGGTGCTGTGGGCAGGTCAGACTGCCTGCTAGTACACAAGCAGAAGGGAGGTTATGTCAGCCCAGATGGGCTTTCAGGATGCTACTGCAGAAGCACTAACTTGCATGCTGTGGTGCTTTCCATAGGAGAGAGATAAGGATTTCACCTAGGTCTCTACTGGACTTTGCCTTTCCTGATTCTTGGCCCAAAAGCCAGGAAGTTTTGATTTTCTTTTCTATGTTTTGGCAGTTCTGGACTACAAGGCTTTCTGGTACCCAGTCTAGGAAATACAGGAGGTGAAAGGGAAACTCATCACACCATCTTCCCTTGAGTTCTGAGGGCCTTACCTGACTGAGTGCTACTTCCCTTAGTCCTGTCTTTTTCTCTTTAATTACTTCCAGCATAGTTATTTTGGATTAAGAAGGGAGCAACAAGGAAAAGTGACTGAATATCATCATGTTTTCTTTCCTTATTTTTATTTTAGTTATTTGAATTGTATATTATTTTCATTTAT
Organism: Chinchilla lanigera; assembly: GCF_000276665.1. Lineage (NCBI taxonomy): Eukaryota > Metazoa > Chordata > Mammalia > Rodentia > Chinchillidae > Chinchilla > Chinchilla lanigera. The sequence continues at coordinate 13,177,773 of NW_004955421.1, read as the reverse complement.
ATTTTTATCTCAAAATAGAAATACCATGAGCTGGATAGAATAGACAAGCAATGACTGCTCACAATATGAACATGTATGGAGATCTTGAAATCATTTCTTCTACCTGCAGGCTGTTTTGAACATGGACGATGCCATGGCTACAGTATCTCCACCACTTTGGAGATTACATTAAGCGTGTATTGACAATGTAATGGTAGAGTCATTTTGACTGGAATTTTAAAAATAGAAATAAATACGAATTTCTACTTTCTTGAACTTTGAAGCAAATAAATGTTTTCAACTCCACATCTTACACTCGCTTTTCAAGACTGAAGATTAACATTGATGAAGACAAGAATCCTGTAAGATAAGATGAAAGTGTGGTGTGCTTTAGAAACAAACAAAAGCAAAGCAAAACTTGCAATTTGAAATTTAGTTTTCCATGAAATCTGTGAAATGATAAAACTTTAAATAATAAAGTTTTAATAATAAAACTTTACTGCTTACAGTCAATGTGCTTCAACCTTTGAAGGTCATGCTGTTTTCTGAGTTTACTGAAGAACGACATAGGAACAATGTATGAGGTAGACACAAAAGAATTGGAAAGCCATAAATTATAAAGATTAGCATGGTTATACTACTTGAAATCTCTGGTGAAAATATGTAGAACCGTGTAATATTTTGTAAATTATATATGTGAACTCTTCAAACTTTTAAGCATTGTTTCTATGATATAGGCAAAGAATACATAAATAGGGTTGGAGGAAAATAATGCAATTAACACTGAAGAAACACCAACGAAAGTAATAGACAACCTACAGACTAGAAAAATATTTGAAAACTCCACATCAGACAAGGGATGAGTATTCAGATTTTATAAGAAGCAACAAAATAGCAAAAACAAAACAGATACATAAAATTCCACAAATAATACAACTAAAAATGGACTGAAAATATCTGAATATTTTTCAAAAGAAAACATACAAATGATCAATAAGTAAATAAAAAAAATCTTCATAATTACTAACTTTATGGCTAATGCATACAAAACTATTATGAGACATCACCTCAAATCAGTGTGATTGTTATTAAAAAACAAAAACTAACAAATGCTACCATGAATGTGAAGAAAGGGGAACTCAAATATAGTATTAGTGAGGATGTAAACCAATAAATCCAAGATAGAAAGCAATAAGGAGCTCTGTCAGAAAATTAAAAATAGCCAAACATATCACCCAGAAATCCCACTACTAGTTATAAAGAAAATGAAGTAATCATATCAAAAGGCACCTGCATTCCTATGTTTATTGCAGCAGAATTCACTGTAGCTGTCAGGGATATAGCTTAGCGACACAAGCACCTGCCTGATAAGTGCAAGGTCCTGAATTTGATTCCTGGTGCCAAAAACAAAAAAAAAAAGAAAACAAAATTCACAGTAGCCAAGATATGAAATCAACTGAAATATTCAATAGTTAATAAATGGATGAAGAAAATGTGGTACATATACACAGTGTAGAACTATTCCATTTAAAAAGTGTTATGTTCAGTTATTGGGTACAACAATATGAAAAGAACTGCAAACATTGGCTATTGCGTTAAGTGAAGTAAGCCAGGCACAAAACATAATGTGTGATCTCGCTCGTTTGGGGAATTGTTATGGTTTTGTCTAGGTGTCCCCCAAGGCCTCATGCAGGCATAGAGTTTTTTCAGAGGTGGCTGAATCTAGAGTGTGTGATTCGTTTGTAGTGCAATGCTGGGATTCAAGGTGCTTGGTACTGGGATTAGGGGTTGGTAATTGCTGGATCAGTCCACTGATTGGCTTGGCATTGCCCTAATCCTGGTAGACTGAATGCAATGCACTTGTTGCTTTTGCTGTCTTCCACCGTCATGAACTAATGCCCTTCTGCCACCTTGGAGCCAGCCAGTTATGGACTGAAATTTCTCCACACTGGTAGCTAAGTAAAACTTTTCTCCTTTAACTTTGGGTGTTAAATATTTGGTCTTTGTAATAAGAAAAGTAACTAAGATAGGAATTTTTTTTAAGTGGATCTTATAGAAATTGAGAATACCATAGTGGTTATCAGAGATTGGGGGGAGTAGGTGAGAAGAGAACTGAGGCTAGTTTGATGAACAGGTATAATATTGAAGTTAGAATAGAACTGTGTCCTATTGCACACTTGGGTGACTGTAGTGCATTGTGAATCTCAAAATAGCTAGAAGAAAGAATATTGAATGTACTTATCATGAAGAGATCATAAAAGTTTGGGGTAACATATATGCTGATCTCTCTCATCTGATCATCACATGATGTTTACATAAATGGAAACATCACATTGTATGCCATAAATATGTACAATTATGATGTGCCCATCAAAAGAACAAAATCATAGATAAAATTTACTTATGGAATACTCATCATGTGGCTGCTCTAAGAGAAACTGCATTTTAGAGGAGAATAAATAGGAGAAACACAAAATGCAATTTCACATAGTAAAAAGTTCAGTGAGAAAGTACAGGAAGAGGTCCACTCCGTGAGCTGCTGGACCCCACACCTGCCTCCTGCATCCATCTTGGATCACTTCTGGTCCCCAGGAAAGCCAGGTCTGTGCCATGAGCTGCTGGGAGAGGCTGAACACAATGCCCTGCTTCCCTTTGACACCATAGAGCAAGTCTGAGCCCTGGGAAAGCCAGGGACATTTGATGAGCTGCCTGAGAGAGGCCAGACTGCTATTTGGAACATATAAAGAATTAAAAATAAATCAGGCCCCCCAAATTTAAAGACCCAGTCCAAAAATTGGCATCTGAGATGAATACATACTTCTTAAAGAAATACGACTTGCAAATAAATACATGAAAAAAATGTGCAACATCATTAGTCATCCAAGAAATGCAAATTAAAACAACACTGAGATTCCATCTCACACCAGAAAGAATGGCCATCATCCAAACATCAACCAGTAACAAATGCTAGAGGGGCCATGGGGAAAAAGGAACACTTCTCCAGTGTTCGTGGGAGTGTAGACTGGTGAAGCCACTATGGAAATCAGTCTGGAGGTTCCTCAGTAAACTAAGATTAGCTGTCCCACTCAACCCAGCTATTCCCCTCTTGGTTATTTTTCCAGAAGAACTGCAAATGTCATACCACAGCAATATATGTGCACCCATGTTTATAGCAGCATAATTTGTAATAGCTTAATTGTGGAAGCAACCCAAATACCCAACAACTGAAGAATGGATAAAAAAGCTGTAGTACTTTTATATAATAGAGTATTACTGAACTGTAAAGAAAGATAAACTTGAGGCTTTTATAGGTAAATGCAGACAACTTGAGACCATACTCTTAACTGAAATAAATCAGACTCACATGTGTAAACATCGTATTGCCTCCCTAGAGCAGGGCCAATCTAAGTAATACATTGAATTATAGGTAGGAGAGGGCCAGAGCATTCATTCCTTAAAGCAATGTGTTTTGATCCTACTTGGACTTTTGCCCCTGTAGGCTGTCTGTTGATCTCTGTCCATGCATTCCAGAAGGTTTTGGGTATGTGGCTTGTATTCAAAGTTCCTTACCTCTGCATATCCATCTCATATATACTGCTGGCCAGTATTCCCACAGAATCCTACTCCTGGTACCAATTTTTCTGTATTAGTCAGCTTTCCTTTCATCAGAACAAAATATCAAATATCTACAGTTTAAAAGAGGAAAGGTTTATTTGGCTCAAGTTTCCAGCAAGTTTAATCCAACGTTGACTGGATTGAAGGCAGAAGCTGCATGGTGGAAAGGCATGAAAGACAGGTGCTCACCTCAGAGCAGCCACTTGGCAGAAAGAGAAGGGAACAGCTAGGGATGACAATGCACCATTTTGAATTGATCCGCCCCTCCCTTTAGGCCCCACCTCTGAACATGAGACTTTTGGAGTATAATTTAGGTCTAAACCACAACAGAATGGTTTAGTTTAGAAATTATTTTGGAGGTGTCCATTACACTTCCAATTTTAAAGTGTGGAAAAGGTATTAAAATACACAAACATGAAGTTCTGGGTTGATGTTAAGACTGGAAATGTAAATTTTAGAATTGTTATCTGTTAGATAACTTTGAAAGTCATAGTTCATTATTAATTCACATATAGAGAAATTGTAGGTAGAGAAGCTAAGATGACTACAGTATGAATTTTGGGATTTTATGTCTTTAGAGGTCAAAAAGAAAACAGAGTTGAGAAAGATGCTATGAACAGGTTATGAGAGGAAGAAAGGTTTCCTGGGAAAGAGAATATAGAAAGTATCCTGAATCAGCCACTGGGAGTACCCCATTGGAAATATTTGCAGTCAACAATGTCCAGTAGGCTGGTCTTTTATGGCAAGTCTATCTAGAATAAGGCTGATGTCACACACCTGACAATAAAGCACAGCTGGAGTCAGGAATAATGAGATTATTACACTTTATGAGTAGGGATGGAGAAGCAAACCAAAACTGGAGCAAAATAGGTGAAACTTTTACAGTAAAGTAAATAATTTAAAATAGCTGTCAATTACAAAGCGAGAAATGGCCCATAATATAGTGAAAATAATTCTTATTGCATGTTTACTTGTGTAATTCATAGACATTGCTTGAAAGTTCAAATTGTACTAAATGCAATGAGTTCGCTTGTCCAACTTTCATTCAATTAACAAGTAATTATTATATATTTCTATATTCCAGGCCCTATGTTAAGCATAACAGGGACTAAAAACAGTAAGGAAAAATGCTTAACCTTTATTAGGAAGCTTATAAAAAGCAGTCCCCCTTCTTCAAGAAAGTAAAAAAAATTCCCCTTTCCAAATGGCATTTGAAAACCTAAAATTTTGGGCCAGGGATATAGTTCAGTGGCATAAGTTCCAACTTTGCAAGCACAAGGTCCTGAGTTCAATTCCTGGTACCAAAAAATACATTTATAAATAAAAAATCTAAAAGTTTGATGTACTGCTGAAAGGAATTCCTATCCGCTAGTTCTTGCATGTGAATGTTTGTGGGTGGAAATCTGAATGTATACATATTTGTGATGTACTTATGATACATTTATACCTTAATAGAAGTTTTCTTTACATAATAAGGATAATATATATACTTTTTCTTTCACTTTTTTTTTCCTTTAATGCTATATTTCAAGGTCTTTTTATGATAACATGGCCAAACTCTTTCATTTACTTTAAGAGAAATCTTATTTATCATTATATTGCTGTACATTTTTATTTAAAAACTCAACTCTTGACAGACATTCAGGATTTTTTTCTCCCCAAATTTTACTGTTAGAATAATGCTGTTATTACCACAGTTCATATGTTAAACATGTTATTGTAAATATATCTACATGTGGGGTAAATTCCTAGCAATGAGGTTATTGTATTAAGTGGTCATTTTTACATTGTAAATCATCAGAGGACATCTAATGCTTATATAATTTTTTTTCTTTCTGAACACGGTAATATTAAGCAAATACTGACCAAAGATAATTACTTTAAAATTAGGATTGTAGAATATCTGGATGAAGTTATTATCCATTTTACTTGTAAGATAAGAAAGATGCAATTGAGACTGGTAGGGAAATACAGTTATCAATTTTATTAATAAAATTTTATTTAGAGTTATAAGGTAACATATGTCTATTTATTAATTAAGATAAATTGTATTTTGCTTAAAGGTCTTACTCTGTAAATAGTTCAAAGCTGGCTGCTATGTTTTTTGGTATGTACTTTGAGTGAATCCAAACCTCGAGGCAAAATCCTTAAGATGGTAGCTGCCTAGGAGTAGTTACTCAATAAACTGAAGTTATTAAGATGACATATTACTGGTGCTAGACATTTTGAAGGGCATCCTAACCTTAATTTGGAGATGCAAAAAGGTTTCATTAGTTTCACACACCTGGTTTGTTTTCTCCAAAGAGCTTCCTGCTTTGTAGTCTTGTAGCTAAAACCTTGATTTACTACTAGAACATGGTAGGACCTGTATTCATGAGGCAGATACATAGTAACCAAACTCAAAAGACTAATGTTTGGAAAAATACTGCAAATATAGTAGTTTACAGTGACAATTATAACTGTTGAGATGGCTTAGTGGTGTTCCATATGTTCTCTACTGGCTCTTAGAACACCAATTTGTATGCCAAATTGTGATCTAAAAGTCACATGGTGGGCATAAAATTAAACAATGTGAGTTACAAGATTTCAATTTTATGTAAGTATGGAAAGCACGCATTTTCAAGCTACCTACTGAGACCAAATATATTAATTTCTAGATACAGAGTGGCAATTTCCTCTCCTGGACAGTTATTCAGGATGGCACTAGTCAATTTATGTATTTATAATTGCTTTTTGTTGCACTCATGCCAGCTCTACGTTCTGTTACACATACACTTTCTTAAGGTATTAAAAGTTTCACTGTGTTATAATCAAACCCTGTTGGTGTAATATGTATTTGCATGTTTCTCCTTTGATCTTCAGTAGGTTCATTATATAGTTTATGGTTTAGCTTTGAGTGTTACTGTACTTCCTGCATTTGCAACTTCCTAGGTATATCTTACTTTGGCCCTGAAAGTAATGAGAGCAGTAACCAATAATTCCATCAAAGATGCCACACTACTTGAAAACTGTGATGCCTTTTGGGTGTTAAATTTTACAAAAAGAATGAAAATAATTCTAATATAATGAGTTTGTTACTTTCCATGAGCATGCGTGACTACAGATAAACAATATACAAGGAGTTAAAATTTGAGGGGTTATATCACACCACCAATATTCCCAGATTTAACATATGACGATACCTGTACGCATCTATATTTATTACTGTATCACATGTCTTTATGTATATTAAAAACAGTAAATTTGTACTCACACCTCCAAGTACAATTAAACAAAATTTGGTTTGTTGCAGCCTTTTCACACTTGATACTCACTTCTCCAACACTGAAACATCAACTTCCCTCTATTAACAATAAATTTCCTTATTTGCTTAACCAGAATTATGTAAAGTAGCTTCAGAATTGCTAATTCATATCACAATTGGGAAAACAGATACAAATTATAGTTCAACACTTCCCTAATTTCTTTTGGTCTTCAATACGAGGGTGTGTAATTACAACACTTTGCTCAAAATGTACTTAAACTTTCTCCCTCCCTTCCTTCTGTGATTAAGTTACTTATATAGAAAAAAACATGTTCGTATTTGTCCAATCAACAGAAATTTCAAATGAAGACAATGACAGTAACAAAATATAAAATAAAATAATTACCCATAAGTGGATAATGATGACAAAGCAATAAAGAATTGAATCAACATTTTGCCTTACAGTAGAATGCAAGCTAATAAATGCAGAAGTAGTGATGGAATTAGAAAATGGTCATCTGGTGAACACCAAAGAATGTATCATTTCAGGAAGAATCACCAACTGTCATTAACCTACTGAGTTAAAGTTTGGTAATAAACTGAACACTTCCCTAAAAAGGAGAGCCATTTAATTCTGAGGAGAAAGTAATAGATTTACACTATAGAAATTTAGTAGGTATCATCCTACCTAAATGGTCAAAGCGAAAATCATTAGTGACCGTGTGGACCTTGGTAGGATGTGCTAAAAACAAAGTACCTTTTTGACATATTCCTACCAAAAGAAGCTTAGCATGAAGCTAATCACGAGGAGCAGCTAACAAACCCAAATTAAGGGACAATCTACCACTCTGAAATTCCCATTTCTTGAAAGATGTGAAGGTCAGAGAATTCTAAAGAAATCTTGAGGAAGTGTTCCAGATTAAGGTAAGCTAAAAATTCATTTCAGTGTTACTTTCCTAACTTTAACAGTTGTACTCTAGTTATATGGGAAAGTGTCCTGTTTCTAAGACATATACAGTGATTTGGGCTTAACAGATCATCACAGCAAGAAATTACTTTCAAATGCATCAGAAAAAAATTAAAGGGAAAATAAATGTGAAAACACTGCAACATATATATTGATATGTGTAGAATCTGGGTGAAAAGTACAACAGAATTCTTTGTACCATGTATAATTTACAAAGATGTTATGTTTTCTATAAATTAAATTATTTCAAAATAAAAAGTTCAACTTGTGCTGAATAAAATATCCCGAGCACTTTTATTCTCAAGTCATATGTTACAATATTTCTCTATGAAGTAGATTCTATCAGTACACTCTACAAGGAGATTCTACCAAGATACTTAGCAGAGAATATACTGTTACTACTTGACAACATAGTTTGCTTTATGTTTGAGGCAAGTTCTAAATATTAGTTGAATGAATGAATGAATGAATGAAGTACAAATTTTAAAAGAAGAAAAGAAAAAAATGACAGAGGAGAAAAACTCAGAGGAAGTGGTGGATTGAGAGAATAGAAGAAAATATTTTCTGGATATTTAGCCATTACTACCAATTAAGAGAGAAGGAATACATGAAACTATGTCACTAATCATAAACAAATATATATCTTTTGATTGCATATATCTGTATGTGTATGTATACTGAAATGTCTATATCACTGAGCAACCTTTTCACATTAAAACATTGTATGTTTATAAGTATGAGAAAATATTGTAAAAGTCATTCTTATGGTGACCCTTTTATTTAAAAAGAAATATTTCTCACTGAGGTATAAAAATGACTGCAAATTGAATCCAATATTTCTTTTAAGTTCTTCCTGGATTTCACCTTTGCATAAGCTGATAGCATATTTTATAAAGGTTTAAATTGTTTTTACCTTTTAAATGTGATGATTTAGGCTGCAATGAATTTGTCATAAGAAGGACCATTTTAATTTCATTTTGCTTTCAGTTCTCCTGCCTTTTCTGCAAGTGCTGGAAGTCTCTATTATTTGCAAATTTAAGTGTTTCTATTCGTACTATTTAAAATATGATCCTCATTCTTATAATTCCTCTCTCTCAAATGAAGAATCAAGATGTACTTTTACTTAGGATTAAATTTTGTTTTTTGTTAGAGTGGCCTTAATGCTTAGCACCACTAAAATCCTCATGGCCTTAAAATGAAAATTGACTCAATTCCTTCTGAACTAAAAGCTTTCTTCCTTCTAGATACCACTTTTGCCTCTGAAAACAAGTATTTATGTTTCAATGTACTTTTGTGGATCTAAACACAAATACATAGTTGATTGCTGAACCAACTACAAGGTGTTGATCATAAACCAGAGGGGTTTTTTAGTGTGGTATCCTCTTTGTCAGAATTTTTATTTTCTTGAAATTTAGTGCAATAGCATAAAACTTTTTTATAGCTGATACATAATGTATGATTGTCCATAAATCTGAACTTTGCCTGGCATTAGAAGTGTACAAGCACCATGGTATAATAAATTTATTATAATGACTGACTTTAATAGGCCCTTACAGTTTAAGTTCAAAACATCAGAGCTTTTGGAATACCTTAAAACTAAGTTCCAGATATTCTACTGCCTTCCCCTGTTTCAATGGGGATAAAATAATTGAAAAGTGAGTTAATCTACAATTGTAGAGTTTACCCTCTCTCACATAGAGAAATTGGGTTGAAAGTCACCTGACACAACCAAGTCATAAAATTTACCCATTTTTCTCATATTGATAAATCAACACAAGACTAGTTAACACTCAGGGAATTCAAAGTTAGGTTAAAAGTAGGCTAGATATTCTTCACAGCTGTGACTATAATAAGCATTAGGTTCATTTGCCTCTGCAGAATCCAGTCTTTACTTTCTCCCAGAATCAGATCATTGCCACCTTCTCCCTGGGGTCATTCATGCTTGCACCACCCTGTAATAGAGCAGAGATAAGCACTGGAGAGAGTCTGGCTTTGATGATATGTGATATCCTGGATCCACTTATACCTGAAGATGTTCTATTCCTAGAGTTTTCTTACATGAGAAAATGTAGTCCATTTCTGCCATAGTTTGGAGTGAGTTTTAAATCTCTTGCATCAAAAATGTCATAAACAATAGACTTGGTTTTATTGACAAACCAATTGATAAATTCTGGAGTGCACTTGTAATGCTGTGTAAGCACATCATAGGATTGTAGGAAGCAAGGGCAACAATCTGATTCAAAATGTCAAGTAAAACGCTAATCACATGTATTTTGAAAAGACTCCTCATGTATTTGGGATAACATTCCAGACTTGTAATAAAAAGGCCTGAGTTTAAATGTTTGATACAGTACTTACTGAATGCAACGCTGGTCAAGTCAACAATTTTCTTAGGGCACTGGCTATAAAAATGACTATTACCTTTCCTATCTACTTCATAGGGCAGCTGTAATAAATGTATTGATAATGGATATTAAAAAGCTTTTAATATTGTAATGTGCCCAAAAAGAAATAATTGACAATGATAAAAAATAATTTTCTATTAATCAAGTAGTTTATTTCCATTATCTCCCATTGATCTTTTTCCCACCAGGTAATCTGTTTAAGTTTACCACGTTCTGAGGATTATTTGACTTATAATTGGAAAATAAGAGAGAATATGTAATGCTAAGAATGAGTAGCACCTTATCATGCAGTGCTGAAACATATTTCCATTTGAACACTTGAGAAAATTATTTTCAAATATGGATATTTAGGAAAAATACACCTGAAGATGAATTCAGAGTTTCTTTCATAGAGAATATAGTATAATTCCCTTGAAACAAAGTTAAATTTTGACTTTTTAAATTTTTTAAAAATTTAATGTACACCTTAACCATTTACTTTTGTCAGTCTCTTTAAACATAAACAGAGAACAAAGAGATGGCACTGTAGAGAAATGTAAATCAAGTGCTGTACATGGATTTGCCTAAATAATAGAAGTTTAACCATAATATGACTGAAAGAATTTCTGTGTAGAGAAACTTAGAAGTGAACTTTGTGCTGCATCATTATATAATCACAGTTAAAGGAAAGTTTAAAGTGTTGTTAAAAATGAAGATTCAGAAGACAACCTGTGAATTTGAGTGTGTTGTGGAAGTCCTCATTTTTCATGAGCTGCTACTATTGCTCCTCTGTACACCAAAGTTCAGAATCACAGTATTACATGGCATTGCATCAAGAGAAAATAAAACGCACTCGCAGTAACATTACACTGCTACAGATAAACAGCTCTAATGAGGAGGACAGCAAGGCACAAAGGGAAGACAGAGCATAATGTTCCTCCCTCTTCCTAGCCACCTGCCCCATCAAAACATGCCAAAACGGGCAGCACAGTACCCTGCTTCTCTCTGCCTGACTAGCCGAGGAGTTCCACGGCGACGACAAAAAACAGCACCTTTCCACTCCACTGTGCAGTTTGTTCACAGGCACATTCCATGACCCTACCACACGCCATATCAAAGTATCTGGCACTGGGACCTCAGAAGTTACTTGAATTACATGAAACACTGAGATCGATTCTGACGTGAGTGTTCAGAGGGCCAGACTCTGAGCAATCTTACATTAATTATGACCTTGATTTTTCAACCTGCTCATGGATCCTGAAGATCAATGAAGGTTAAAAAGGCAAAACTAAGCCATGTGCAATAGAGCTACTTATAGATTGATCACCCTTAAGTAATACTTCTGGGGAGATCTTTGCCTGAATTCTAATTCATATCCCAACTGTGTGCTTGACATCTCTAATGGGATTTTGCGTAGTTATCAGTAACTCATTATGAACAAAATAAGACTTCTTACTCTCTTGGGAAGCTCCCTAACGCAGACTGCTGTAAATGACAATTGCATCTGCGTAATGGCCAAAATCAAAGAATTTAAGAGTCACTGTTCACTCTACTGCCATCCGCCCCTATTGCTCTGAGCGTCCCGTCCCTCTACCCTACTTGCAAATCCTGTGGCCTCTACATTCAAATACCTCCCTTGTTATCTGGCACATACACCTTTATTTAAGCAATAAAATCTTCACCACTACCACACTCATTAAAGATACCAGTCATTAAAATTTAGCGTAATGAAAAAAAAACCTTATATTCATAGCTTCCATCCCTACTCCAGAGAAACCATTCGCAACTCAACACTCAGAGCAATTATTTAAACATCACTATCAGATCTTGAGAAACCTATTTAAAACGAGGATGGCCATAGGACATGCTTTTTTTAGAATGGCCTCAGTTTGTCTGTTGTCATAATGTATTAATTAGTAAAAACATCTTTTTGTTTTCAAAAATGCCAATTTGGACAATAAAATACATGATGACTGTGTTTAAAAGCTTCCAGTGCTTCCATAATGAAGTTACGCTGAAAGGTAAGCGTTCCCTCAGGGTGTTATTGTGCGATGGGATAGCCTGGCCCTGCCCCCTCCTCAGCCTCATCAGAGCAGTACTCCTCCATCAGTGTTATGGACTACATCTCGATGTCCCCCCAAAACCTCATAGACTCGAAGGCAGGGTTTTTGGAAAGTGATTTGACTATGGGGGCATTACAGCTAAATGTGTTGTCAGGAGGGTGGGCTTGGGCAGAGAGGCAGATCAGGGGCACATGATCTGGAAGGTTCTGTCTCCCTCTTCTGCTCCACCCTTCACTCTGCCTCTTGTCTACCCTGAAGTGAACAGCTATCTTTCTGCCACACCCTGTGCTTTGCTTTGGAGCCAGCTGACTATTGAATAAAACATGAGTCAGGTAAACCTCTCCATTTAGTTCAGGCCATGGGTATTTTGTCCAGCAGTTACAAAAACGATTAAGACACTCAATAAGCATTAATCGTATTTGCTTCACTGGGTCCAGCTGAGATCTCTTAAATAAGAGCTTTTCTTTTCCTGCAATACTTTTCTTCTAACATTCACCATGACTACTTCCATCCTCTTATTTCAGTCATATTTTCACTGTTGCCACCTCAGATAACCACACCTCTAACCACTCCATTTATTTTTTTTATTTATTTATTTTTTTATTTTTTTTGGTTTTTCTCCAGTACCGGGAACCGAACTCACGACCTTGCGCATGCCAGGCAGGCGCTTTGCCGCTGAGCTAAATCCCCAGCCCCCTAACCACTCCATTTAAATTAGATCCCAGCTATTATCTATCACTGCTCTATATTTATTGTTATCTATTGGTAAGGTTTTACCATCATAGGATATTTTGTTTATTTCTTTACTCATTTATGAGTGGTAAGTTGAATTATACTATAATTTTATAAAAGCAGAGAATTTATCTCTCTTGTTTACTATTTCACTTCTAGCACCTAGCCAGAAAAGGGTCTTGTGCTAGAGAAACTTTCAGGAAATGTTTGTTCAATGAATGTATGAAAAATGAACAAGCCTCCCATAGAGAAATTCTATTTTATCTAAATAGAAGTTATAATAAGGCTATGCAAATTTTGCCTTTTTAGTTGAATCTCCATTTGAAATTTCAGAAATGATTTTGAAGAAAAATTCAAATTCAGATATTTTCATTCTCTGCTTCTTTTGTTTTTATTTTGATGAAATATTGCAAAGCATTCCTCCAAATATTTTCTCAATTTGGCTGTGTACTGAAAAGTTGCAAATCTGTGTTAAATTTCATGCCAATTTAATCTCCATCTTTCCTTAACTTGGATTCTGAGTTTTTGTTGTTATGACACTGGGTGTACCTCTGAAGAACTTTCTAGTTGAACTTTTGAGAGACAGCTTACCTTAGTATTACTGAAGTGGTATTTTATGGCTGCTCTGGTGCCAGGGTGTGAAGGCAGAAGCCATTTTTTTATTTTTTTAGCTTCATTGGCCTTCCTAAGGAGTAGCGGGAGAATACTCATCTCTCCCCCTTTCCATTCAATAAGCTAAAAGTACCATGATTTCTCATACTTTTGACCCAGCACTAAGAAATTAGCATTTAACCACATTGTTTCTCCCTGGACCTCTTTGACCTTTGACTTCAGGAAATTCAAAGATGAAATGTAACATTCCATTTTCACTCTTGCTTCCTATATTTTGTGAGAAGCAGAGCTCAGTTGTTCAGAGCAGAGATTCAGGCTGTTCTGTGAACTCTTTTACCTATAAACTGTGTCATCTTGGTTTGTTTTACTTTTAAAAATTAGGGGTGATGCGAGCACCTACCTCACATACATAATGCCAGGTATGCATGAAACAACTCTTCTGTACCACTTAGTGCAATCATTAACACATATTAAATGAACTATTAATACAATTAGTTGCTGTTATTATCGGTTTATCTTTATGACTATCATTGTTCTGCAATATTTTTAAAAGAGCAGCAGGGTTGGTGAAGCGGGACGAGTAAATTTCAATGCACAGCAAGATCCAGCTGTTTAGGTGGTTGAAAGAGGGAAGCTGCTGCTTGTGCGGTCAGTTCTGAAAACAGCCCACAGAACAGCTTCAAGAATGAGGTCAAAGGTTTTTGAAGTGTGAATTTATCTTTTATTCTAGTCCAAGAAAAGACCTGATGTACCTTGATGGATTTTTTTTTATTTCCTTGAAAGCAAAAAGAAAAAGAAAATTGAATTTTAATAGCCGTAAAATTTGTAATGTTTCTGTCTGCCTGCTGACTTTACCTCCTATCTCTGCTTCCCTCTCAGAATTATCATGCCAGCATGTTTGAACACTGACTGTTCTTTTACCTATTTTCAAGTGAGGTCACAGTAGAACTAGTTTGGGCTCCAGATCATCCTGTATTGCCTTAGAAGTACATGCAATCAGTGGCCACATAAGTTCTTTATGCAACCACATGGTAATTCAAGCTTATTGCAAAAGAATTTTGAGTTTTTATTTGTTGAGCCTGACCTCAAACTTCTAGCTAACAAATTGCTATGTAATTTTTAATTGTCTTCATCCTTACAAGGACTTGTTATTAGATAAATGTGATGTGAATTTCACACTGTGACATACTCTCATTATGTTTTCAATCTAAATATAGTTTTTTGCAAAGTAGCTTAGTGAAAGGAAATGGACATTATTTCTCTCTTTTAACTTTTGGGTTTCATAAGAATTGCTTCCTATATTCACTGTGCAGGGTATTTTAAGATATAAACACATATAAAAGCTACCTGCAGAATGAAACTGACAGAAATAAAATGTTCTGATATTGTTGGCCTCTGTTTTTCCTTCCTCAAGGGAAACACGATTCTATTTATTGACGACATAACAATATTTTTGTCATTCCATCATGTCTGTCCATTATCACAACCTGGCAGATTCAGCTGGATTTGAAACAAATTTGTCAAAATCAGTTTTTTCTCCCCTTCGGCCATTTCAAGCAAAGAGTAGATATACTGTCAGGGATACACAGAATTGAAGATTATTAAACCATTCAATATTTGGTAGTGGAATGTATGTAATATAGAATATTATTAATACAACTAATTTTAAAGTGCGCAATTAACAATGCAAATTTTTATTCTATTCAGAATATCCTTTGGAGATGAATTGAGAATTCTTTAATTACGGTTATGATTTATAAGGGGCTGGGGATTTAGCTCAGCGGCAAAAGCGCCTGCCTGGCAAGCGCAAGGTCGGTTCGGTTCCCGGTACCGGAGAAAAACCAAAAAAA
>NW_004955421.1:13028477-13162227 GCF_000276665.1 Chinchilla lanigera | reverse complement strand
GGGTCTTTGTTCTCGCGTCCTGGCCTCCGGGATTGGGTGGGGCCTACCTGGCTCTGTGCGCGCTTTTTCGGCTGGGAATCGCGGTGGTATGAGTCCGGCCCACTCTCGGACCCAGGAGCCCTGCCGCTCCTGGCGAACTCGCTGCCTGGGCGCCTAATACAACTAATTTTAAAGTGCATAATTAACAATGCAAATTTTTATTCTATTCAGAATATCCTTTGGAGATGAATTGAGAATTCTTTAATTACGGTTATGATTTATAATAAGAGTTCACACAAGATTTATTTTACTCAAAAATTAATTAAATAAAATTTGAAATTATAATATTTAAATTTTTAAACAGCTTTGTAGTTTGTCACGTGATCTAATTCGTATTCTTAGGAATACACTGATCTTGGAAATTGTTAAGACCATTGCAACCCAGACTGTTCATGGCTGCACCTACCCGTGCTCCACAGACATCATGGAAAGGTAAAACAGAGGAGTTGCTCAAATTAGTAGCTAAATTATTAAACATTTCCTAATAGAGAATGCTTACCACTTACTGTAAAAAGGGACCTGTACGTGATCAGGCCTGAATTCTACTCAGGAATTAGATTGGCAGTAAAGACAGTTATGGAATTCCATATTACAGGGGAAAGCATAGCTGTATCAATACCAGCTGGTTTTCCATTTGGAAAAAAAAATTACATCATTTATACTACAAAATACATCAGAATAAATTCCAAATGGAATCTAGTGCTTAAATACAATCAAGCAAAAATTTTAAGTAAAACAAGAGAAAGGTATCTATATTACTTTGGGTTGGGGTGGTCTTCTTGAATAAACATACCCTAGGAAGAATATTGGAATGCTTTATTGGATAAACATATTAAGATTTGGTGTGACAAAATTACATAGAAAATTGTATGTAATTTTCAGGGGAAACAAGATTCTATTTATTGATGACATAACAATATTTATGTAATAAATACTCAAGCATCTGGCAAAAGAATTTTGAGTTTTTATCTGCCTGACCTCATACTTCTAGCTAACAGATTGCTGTGTAATTTTTAATTAAGTCTTCATCCTTACAAGGATGCATTATTAGATAAATGTGGTGTGAATTTCACACTGTGACATACTCATTATGTTTTCAATCTAAATATAGTATTTTTCAAAGCAGCCTAGTAAAAGGAAATTGAGAATGGAATACTGAGTTATGGAATACAGAGTTATGGAATATGGAGAGTTATGGAATATGGAGAAATAATTATGTAAAATACTCTTAGATTGGAGATTGTACAATGAGTCCAAGGTGTAACATACTCAGAAATGAAATATCAACTAAAATACAAATGTTCAAAGCTGATATCTTAGAATGCTGTTGTCTCTTAATCCCCTACTTCACATCATAAAAGGACCTGGGCAGTCATTGGGGACTAGGGTATGGAATGGCAACTTTGGGAAATATTTGTAGAGAAGACAGCTGGAGTGAATTGCTGCTGTCCTTCTTGGTGAGAAAATGCACAGCACCCTTCCCTTATCTCAAGACTAGTCAGAAGGGCTTTACTGGCTGAAAGGAGAACCTGCTAATGCCCAGTGCTTTTGGAGGTAATAATTATTCCTCGTTTTCTCTGGAGAAGTAGCAAACCTGCAAAATGGGCTTGTGAGCTGCGGAGCCACAGAGGCTACTGTTGGGCTAGGATTCTATTGTTCTCTCTGAATGTATCAGGGCCGTGTGTCAGCTTCGGTAAGTGATTAGGAAAAGATCATCTCTTAGAAGTGAACTACAGGATTTCTAGGTCAAAAGATGAAACCAGCCAGGAAAACTCAGGCAAAATCAGACTTGAGAGTCTAATTTAAATATCTGCCATGCACGGCCCTAAAAGGAAAAAGGAACTGAGCAACAACAAAAAATCATGATATCATGATTTCTTCTTGCTGCAGTGCCCATCGCTGATTAAGAACTTTCCGCATTCTCCTTTGAAATCCCTTTTTCCCCTCCCCAGTATCTCAGCCTTGCAGGGGCCAGAAAGTAAAATTACCAATGGTGGCAGAGTAGGAGAAAGATTAAAATGTCAAACACAATACTCTTTTCTAATCGCTCTTCAACACAAGCCAGAACTTTAACACAACACTGGAGTTTTGAGTTAATACAGCACACTCTCTAATTTAATATTATTTGCATTCTCTTGGAATTTTCTTTCTTTTCTTTCTTTTTTTTTTTTGAGACAGGGTCGCACTGTGTAGTTCAAGTTGACCTTCAACTCACTATGTAACCCAGGCTAACCTCAAACTCACAGTGATCCTCCTGGCTCAGCCTCCCAAGTGCTGGGATTACAGTAGGCATGCACCACCATTCCTAGGTGTGAACTTACTAAATCTATACTATTTGTGCTTCCTAAAAGTGACCAGAAATGAACTGAAGTTAATCATTTCTTTTGCCCAAAGACAGAGGACAAACATCCCACTGAATAACTGGAAAGTGAAAAGGTGAAGAAAAAATACCCATGACAGAATTCAACCTGAGTCCTGCTTATGCAAGACTGAAAGGAAATCTGAATATATGGAAAGAGAGGAGGGAAAAAGGAACCAAATTTTAGATGTATCTGAACCAATTGTCCACTATAAATATATTTATGATATATCTCAAACATGTATTATTAAAAAGGAAAGAGGAAAAATATACTTGTATTTATAGTACAGACAAAGGATAAAAGTATAACTCTGAAATTCTTAAAGACTGAATACACAGGTTATTAAAGAATATAAATGTGCGGTAGATTAGGAAATTATGCTCAACTCAGAAAGTAATATAAGATAAGCAACTTAAAACAAAGTAAGGTATGCTTTGGCAATTAGATTAGAAAAGATTACTCAAACTAGTAACATACGAGTTTCATAAAGATGTAAAGAAGCAAATACTTTACAATACAATTTATATAACTGTAAATTGGCCTACCTATTTTAGAAGAAAATTTAGTAGACACTGTCAGATTTTAAGTGAGTATACCATCAGACCCAGGAATCCCATGAGGTGGATAAATCTTACACATGTGTCCTTAGAGATATTCATTTATCTTTTCACCCTATTTTATAGAGTACCTATCATGACCAAGAACTGGGCTATAAACTGGAAAAATGGATGAAACATTAAAGATATTACAAAACAAATGAGAGATACTGTAATTGTTTTCATTAGTCTTAATTTTTAGTGTGGGGTTATACTGTTCTTGGTACCAGGAATCAAAGTCAGGACCTTGTGCTTGCCAGGCAGGTGCTTGTGCCACTGAGCTATATCCCTGGTCTTAGAGTGGAAAGATAATAAAGTGATTTAAAAATGAATAAAAGACCAGTTTCTGGGAGAACAAGTCACGGACAAATGTGGTAGTGTCAAATGGACATGAACTATACATGTTTGGAGTTAGGAAAATGTCGAGTATTTTGGTCAAGGTGAACGAGGTGTCAGGGAGCAATGATAATGCAGAACACGAGATCTCGTGTTAAGGTAACAGCTAACACGAAGGCCATGAGGCAGGAAGAGCTCAGAGTATTTGTGTAAGAGAAGCACACGTTGGAGTTCAGAGTACAAAGGAAAGGCCAGGCTCTAAGTAGGAGGAAGGCAAGCAGGAGAGGCTGAGATGAGGGAGGGTGTATGTTAAGGACCATCTGGGGTGGGGTCAGTGTGGCTGGAGTAGGTGAAAATTTTTTCCTTGTTTGTCCGTGGTTTCAGCAGCTCATTGGGTTGGATATATTAGCTGCATGTGACAATGACCTTGTGGGACAGAGATATTGGAAGTTTTAAGAAGACAGAAGCTGTAAAATAGTCATCTAAGAGACGTGGTGAATGAATTGACTATGAAATGCAGTGTCTCATTTGGACCTGATACGTGCTCCAAAGGTCCCATGTGTTAAAGGCATGGTCGTCCACCTGCGGCACCACTGCAAGGTGGCAGGAACTTGAAGAGACAGGGCTTAGTGGGAAGTAAGTTTTAGGGCACTGAGAGTGTGCTGTCTGATGGAATTTGAGGATGATATTTCCTCCTCCACTGCTGCCCCTCCTTGTGTCCTCCTCTCCTCGCTCCTCCTCCTCCTTCTCTCTTCCTGCTTCTTCTCTGTCCTTTCACCTTCCTGTTGTCAGGAAGTGAGCAGTTTGTTCTACCTTGCACTCCTTCCCATGTGCTCCCTCACCACAGGACCAAGAGCACCAGGGTCAGTCAATCATGGACTACAGTACCCAAAACGCTGAGCCAAAATAAACTGTTCTTCTTTTTAGGTTGTCTATCTCAGGAATATCGTTATAGTAATGAAAAGTTGACTGCCCCAGTGACTTCCAGGAAGCCTGGCAGATCAGTTTAAGGGTTGACCTGATCTGCTAGGATTGGTCAGCCTGTTAATTGGTTTTTATACAAACGTGTGCAGCTGCACAAATGTTGATAGAAAATAAACAGAGATTTGCAAGTACACAGGGCTAATCTTTACCAAGTTGATAGTGTGAACTGAAAAAGCACAAGAGTGGTGAGGGTGAAAATACACACCAAGGGGTAATTTTTATGAATAATTATGCATTCAAACTGGTCAACAAGGAAAGATACACATCAGGTAGTCAAAAAGAAGGAATGTATTTCCCACCAGAAATGCTGACCATGGGGAACCACAGAAGTGAGTTAGAAGGTAGAACGATCATAAGAAGGTAGAATATTCCTTAACACATAATAGTCACTAGCAAAAATATGGCATTTATACATGGCCCATGGGGAACAAAACAGTGAATTGTGGCACATCATTACTTGTAATATTAAGAAGTAATTAAAATCCATATGGTTGTTCAGGTGATATACACTGAAGTTAACACTGATGATAGGGAAGACAAACTAAGTCGTAGCTCAACATAATTAGTTGAATCCAATTTATGTGAAAACATAACAACACACCCAAAAAGGACATATGTATGGCTATGGATATAGAATGATAAGAAGAGATTTGTGGTAGCTTTCTAATTGAGGAGGAAAATGAAGAAGAACATCTAAACCAAGAACTCTGTGAGGAAAGGAAAACTGTCTCTGCTTTTAACCAGGATAGCGATCACAGTGCCTTAGCAGGGAGGTATGGAGGAGCTTCGTATTACTGTTGAATGAATGGATAGGTAACTTACACATTGAAATCTATATTTCTATTTGGTAAAAGTATGCGATGCTGTGTTTGTCTGCTGGACATGAAATTTAAATCAACCTATCAACCTTAGAAACAAGTAAAAAAAAAAATACTGCTAAAAGTCTATGAACAAGTATTTTGAATTGCAGCAAGTCTTCCATAGTATCAACAGATAAAACGTTAAACCTTCAAAATTCTCTCATTTCAAGTGAGTTAAACTGTTTTATTATGTACTTATGTGAAGCACAAAGGTATGCTGTATTTTATCTAATTTAAAGACTAAACAAAAAGTAGTCTGTTGCCCTTATGCTTCTAAGAACTTCATTTGTTATTTCACAGTATATCTTTGAAAACCACTACACAGAGTAAAATGACTTCTCACATACATAAATACAAGGCAATCATATTATGCTGATTAAATTAAGCCATAACTTCTATTAATTTTACTTCTGTAATGCCATTTTTTTTTCTCTCCTGGTTTACTATCTGTTTATCAATTTGATTTTCTAACTCTAAAGTCTGGTACTTTATATACATATTTAGGGGAAAACTTTTATAGCAACATAAAGCTAGACATAGAAATTGCTTCATTTTAACCGGTTTTTAAACATATATCTCATGGAGCAGATTCCTTCTTTATTAGAAACAAGCAGGTTGTTAGTGAAAGAGAGATGGAAGGAGAGAGAGAGGGAGAAAGAGGAGAGAGAGATGGGGAAAGAAGTCATCATTTCTTGGTGTGTCCATTATGGTCTCGTTAACCAAGAAATACTGTAAGAGAGAAGTGAATAGTTAGGGATCCAGGAAAGTGCACATTTGTCATGTGCATGAGGAGGAAGACAGGTCTTTAGAGCTAAACTTTCCTCCAGGTTTGAAAAATTTAAGCAAAGAACATTCGCCCTCTGCTGGGTTAATCTGGAAAAACCTAAGAAGATATTAAAAAGAATTCAAGAGAGATGGCAGAATGAAGTCAAAGAAAAAGAAAGGGAGTGGAAGAAAGGCCGAGAAGGAAACATATATTGAAGAAAGTAGATTATATCCCAAAATTTCTGCTTGGTGTTCTGAATTTAGTCATGCTCTTCTGTTTTATTTTTTAGCTGTAACCTGAAAATTGCCTCTAGAAAAAGAATCTTTTAGCATCATGCCTTTTTGTGCTGCTAAAATGACATGAGGCTAATAGATAACTACTAGCTCTTTAACAGATGACGGAATATATTGTCTTAGAAAGATTCAATTTGGTTTTGAAAGTTTAAGAAGATTTCCCAGTTAATTATTTATTCCTTAATGTAATTTAAAGTGATTGATGCCTTCAGGTAAGTAAAAATCTGCCTTTAACTTTACATTCATTTTTTAAAGAGCTGGAAGCCTACTGAGAATATCTACATAGTCAAAGGAAACATGAATTGAAAGTAATAGGAAACTGTCAGAAGGGCAGTCCATGGGAGTGCGGGCTGACCAGCCCAAGTGTTCTTGGCATTATAGTTAATAGAAATGGGAAAACATCTGTTCTTAGAGTTCTCTTATTTTTCACCTCAGTGTGACAAATTCCTTGATCCCATTTTCCCTGCTTCTCAATCTGAGTGCTGAGGGAAAGACACTTCTAGAGTTCGTTTTTATAAGTTCTTTCATATTCTTAAGACAAAGGGAATGTGTGTGTGTGTGTGTGTGTGTGTGTGTGTGTGTGAGAGAGAGAGAGAGAGAGAGAGAGAGAGAGAGAGAGAGAGAGAGAGAGACTTTCAGGAAAAAGTTTGAGGTAGAAGAGATTCAAAAACTCACAGACAAACTATCCACAACTAACAATTTAAAGGAGGAGAGGTTGACCTAGGCTAGTGGTTTCAGAGATTTTAGTTCATAACTTACGCCATTACTGGGGGCCTGCATTGAGGCTGCAATATCATGGCAAAAGGTTGTGGTGGATCAAGCTGTCCAGTGCATGGCAGCCAGGAAGCAAAGAAAATGAAAGAACACCACAGAGGAAGGGGAAAAGATGAGTTATAGTTGCTAGGGTCATGTCCGCAAACCTTCAAGTACATCCCACCTCCTGATAGCCCATGCAGTTATAAACTCATAAATGGGTTAGCTCTTTGATAAATCATAACTCCATGATCCAGTCCTTTCTAGCCCTCACCTCTGCACTCTGCTGCATTGGGGATCACACCTTCAATACAGGAATCTTTGGGGAACATTCATGTTCAAAGAGTAAGAGCAACTTTACATCATCACCCACCACAACTGGCCACTCTCAGCCAAAGCATGATTTCTGAGCACTGGAAAAATGTTAAAACGTTGATGGATGGTATAGAACACAGCATGTACATTAAAATCTAGTGATGATTCCATAACATACCTTACAGCCTCTAGTTTTCTCCATCTTTATTGCTATCACCATACTTCATGTTACTGTAACCTGTGATCCAGATTGTAGCCATAACCACTCAATGCACTGTCTTTCCCTAAGCATTCTCCTTTCACGCTGATCCAGAAACTTTGCAGCCATATACATGTGGATTTAAATCTTGCCTCTAATTCTTATTAACTGTTGGTCAAGGACAAGTTGCTCCACTTTTGTCACTCATGGATTTGTCATCTAAAAATAGGACAAATTCATTTTATGTGGGGTTACAAGCAACATACATACGTAATTAGCTTCTAACTTGCTGTAACAGTTGCTCAAAACTAATTATTACTGCTGTTGTCCTTTAAGTTGATGCTATTCAAACATCTTCAAAATAGATTATGTAAAAATGTTGTCACTGACTTGAATTATAAACAGAAGGTACTAAATTTATTATAAGCATTTTGGGAAATTGGAAGACAGAGACATTCTCCCTGGCAATGGGGAGACTTTCCCAAGGAAGTTAAGACCGGGAACTTCATTCTTCAGGTTAGGTTTTTGCTAACTGCAGAAAAGAGTCAAAAAGTAGCAGTGCTCCCTAATAGAACAGATAAACCTGCTAGGAGAAAGAACTCTGCATTCAAAAAATCCCATATCCTATGAGATTGTATTCTCTGCATAGAATCTGTAGATTGTGTGTGTACTGTATGCACATTTTAGGTTAGATAAACAGCAGGGTTTGTAAAGCCCAGTCACTTTCCTGTTAGAAACTTTTGACTGGAAGGGAGACTGTTGTCCAGTCTCTTGAAGAACACTCCATTGAGTGTTCTCCTGGGCCTTATAAGTTCACTGTGCTGGGAGAAGTTTACTCTTCTCACATACGTGCCCTGAGCTAGGATGCAGAACATTAATAAAACCCCCTTTCTTTGTTTCTTTTCTTCAAAGCCCAACATACCACCTCCTCCTCACTTGCATTATTTGTTTTAGGATGTTGCTATTCTCGAGCCAAGTAGTTCTTGGTTTTGTTTTGCTTTTTGATCCAGGGGCTTGCTGTGTTGCCTAGGCTGGCCTCAAATCTATCATCCTCCTGCTTCAGCCTTTTGAGTGTCACCACAACACCTCCTGGATCAAAAAAGGCAGACACAAGTGAAAAAATATCATTTGAGGTTTGTAACCTTTTCATGTCTGCGGACCTGAGTAACAATCAGAAATAGAGAACCTCCAAAGAATGGTGATAACTTTTGGAGTCTGGTAGAGCCTTGTGGTGGGAATACACGTGCTCTACTGAACTTTGAACATATACAGAGTTGAAACAAGGTGAAGTTTTTAAACGTGAAATGAAGAGGATTATATAAAACGTAAAACAATCTGGGGCTACAAGGATTTATAATGAGGTGGAGCCAGTCTGAGGTGGGATGGTGACTGGGCTGACTCCATGAAGAAACACACTTTGTATGAGGTTGTGGTGACTTTTAAGCAGAGCTGTGATTCTGGCCCAGCCTTCTGCATAGTCATTGCTGTGAATCAGGCAGACATGCGTAAAATCCTTTCCTCTGTAACCTGCCAACTATATTTGTTTAATTTTTGGTTAGAGTTTCACAAAAGGGATTCTATTTTGATTCTGACAACTTTCTCAACTGAAAGTACTCTTTCAGAGTCCCAAGTTTTTAGTTTCTAATCCCTGAATTTCTAGTTATACGTAAGGTAAGATTACCTCCTCTTTTAACCTAATACAGTGAATTTCTGTTACTTACATACATCAATTCTCACTACTATGCAATTTTAAGCCAATCTTATTCAAATTATTCATACAGTGTATGGCCTTTTTTCCTTATGTAAGACTCCATTTAAAAATCTTGTCACCCATAGGTATAAGAAAAGATCAAATTCTTTTATTAGGCAAAACACAACAAATCATGAAATTAATCAAAAGTAAAATAATCTTGAACTTGACATTGCCTGAATGTTATTGTGGCATATATTATATAGGTGATAACAAACTTATTTTACTCTACATATCCAGTTTCTTCTACTGGCACATCCTTTTTGTAAGAAAAGGGCAGATTGAAACTTACTAAAATATACCCTCAAGAAAAGATTGTATGTAGGGAAACAATGTGACTTTTTAATTTAAAAAAAGAGCAAAGAAAAAGATAAGCACTTATTTGGTTATTGAAGAGACCACTGAGTCAAAAAAATTTAGAACTAGGCAAAAAAAAAAGTTATGGATGTTAGCCAGGAGCCAAAGGGAAATTAATGCCAACTTTGACATTCCGTAAAAGGTACAGGGCTGAACAAACCAGCTGAGGACTCAGCAATCTGCGATGGAAGAAGAGTAGAGTGATGAGAAAGTCTTAAAAGACAGAACAGAACCTTGATGTGCAAAGATTCCTGGACATTCTGGCTACCCAGGGCTCACTGCCACAGAGGACTGACAGATCATTTAGAATCAACAATTGGCAATGGAGAAGTACATTCTGTCTCCTGCAATTCTCAGTCTGTTCTTTAATCATATTGTGATGGACAGAGCTCATACGGATGAATCCACTAGAACAAAATCCAGTATTAGATCTTAGAGTTGTTTAGGAATATTGATTATTGGACAAATATGGACCACCTCTAACTACTTCACTTTGAATGGGTGAAGGAGAGATGATCACTGCAAGATTTTAATTTGAGGCCAGGAGTATACATCAACAAGACATCAAGAACCTACTGTCCCTAACTAGCCATAGACTAACCTTAACACACTACTAGTAATGCTGTATGTGCTCACTAAGCCTCAGTATCCTCCCACTTCCCATGTGGGAAGATCACACTCCTCAGGGCTCATCCAACTTCCAAGTCCAGTCCTTAGGCTCAAAGGCTTTTTCATAATTTCCAGCTCATAGACACAATGAAAACCTGACAGTTTTCAGACTTAGGATAAGAGTATACCCATATTAATCCGGTATGCCTCATTTTAACTTGATTATAGCTGGAAAGTTCTTTTTTCCAAAAAAGTTCATATTCATGGAAGCCAGAGATGAAGACTACAATAGCTTTGTAAAGGATACGCTAATATCTCTTAGCACAAAAGCTATTATCAGTTTATGTATTTTGGAGGATCAGCTCTGGGCTGGTAACATGACACGAGAGACTTGTGTGCTTGTCTCCGCTTGCTTCTCCATACCAGAGTTTCTTTGTTCAGAACACGTAATTAATCACAACTTATTTGCATGTTAATCTGGGCTTCATTTTTCCCAAATTATT
This sequence comes from Chinchilla lanigera, assembly GCF_000276665.1. Taxonomy (NCBI): domain Eukaryota; kingdom Metazoa; phylum Chordata; class Mammalia; order Rodentia; family Chinchillidae; genus Chinchilla; species Chinchilla lanigera. The sequence goes on along the minus strand of NW_004955421.1, from coordinate 13,151,507 downwards.
TTATTTCTAATTTTTATGCAAATAGCTAGACCTGTGCTCTCACTTCTTATAATAATTTTCTGGAGCTAATATTTCCCGCAAAATATGTGGCTTACAAGAAAAATGTATTCTCTCATACGTGGGAAGGCTCAAACTTGGATATCAAGATTTCATGGTCATTCATCATTAGGAATGACTTGATGCTTCCTCTGAAATCTCCAGGGAAGAATACTTCCTTGCCTCTTTATAACTTCTGAACTTTCCAGTAATTCTTTATATTCTTTGGTTTATGGTCAGACCAGTCTAATTTGTTCCCCTGTCTTCACAAAGCTTTTTTTTTCTGGTTTTTGTTGTGTCTTCAAGTCTCTCTCTCAGACATGTATCAGTGATTAGGTTTAGATCCCACCCTAATTCAAGGTTATCTCTTTTAAATTGATTTTATCTACAAAGACCTTATTGCCAAATAAGGACACCTTCATAGGTACCAGAAGTGAAGACTTGTATTGGGTTAAATAATGTCCTTAGGTATTGTGGGCTGATCGGGTCTGCAATCTCCTGAACAAGTGTATTATGAAGGCTAATAAAAAAAGGCAAATAGAATGATTTCAGAGCTCCAGGATGATCAAAGCCCTCTCACAGAATTCAAAATTCTCTCAGGGCTAAGACCAAAACCTTCTCTGGGTGGCCTGTACTTATTTAGTTATCAGAAGAAGGGAGAGGAGTACTCAAGAAGGGCAGTACCACTTAAAGACATCCCCAAATAAGGTATTAAATTAATCCACCCAGGAGTGAGATGCCTGAGGCTATAGTCTTTATCTAGTTGAGATTGGATCTAGGTATCCTTGGCTGTGATCTTGTCTTATCCTTTGAGGCTTTCTGGCTTCATCCATCATTACAGGTTTTAGTAGGGATTAGTGACCCACAGGTTCACTTACTAGGAGTCCACTGCCCATCTCCAGACAAGGAACCTGGGCCTTGGACAGACTCACAAGTAAACATGGAAAGCCATTTGGGTAATTGAAATCCTGCTCAAGGCTGCTTCCTAGTGGTCTCCATTATATTTAAACATGTATTTTTAAAAAGGGCATATTGCAATCCACAGAACTTGTTTTTCAATGAAGCCTATGTTGTAGGATCATAGACAGAAGCTACCATCAAACAACCTGTCTCTGATTTTATTTGTGGAAGTGACTGTGGTGATTGTGCTTCAATTCGCAACTGTGCTGAGAGGATGCTGGAGGTATGGGAGAGAGACAGACAGATAGACAGAGAGACAGAGACAGGGACAGACAGACAGAGATAGAGAGGAATTTAAAGACTGGGATTGGTAGAGATCTGAAATCCCTGAGGGAGCCAGTGACAAATCTACAGCATTCCTCAGGGAGAGAGGAAGACTTGAAGAAAAAATTAAACTCAGGGAGCTCCCACTTTTGCCAGACTTTTACCAGTTTTCTGCCTTTTAGTGAGCAAGTGTTCTTAAACAATTTAGATGTTGCCCAAACACTATGGCAGTAGTCTAAGAAAAAAAATTTTCTATGATTCCCAGGAAGCTAGATTGGCATTTAAGGGAGCTCTGTTTTTGAAGTTTTGGCCAAAACAATTGCTAATTCCAGCATCCATATCAAAATGATTTTCATTGTTCTTGGCAAAATGAAAACCTTTCTAATTCCAGTAGATAACTGTCTACTATAGAATACACTGAACATAAATATTGGGAAAGACTCACAGAATCTTTTATTAATCTAATTTATTTTTACTGGTACATTTTAGATTTACCTAATGATAACATTCAACATAGTGAATTTGTACCTGTACATGATAGGTCTTGATTCTTTTTTCCCATTCCCCTCTCCTCCCTTTAAACCCCTCTTCCCCTACTTATTTACAACATCTTTGCTTTTGATTTTTTTTCTGTTTTCTTTTTTCTTGTCCCTTCCCTCCTTTCCCTCTCCCCTGTCCCTTATTCCCCTTCTCATTGGAACATTTACTTCCTATTTCTCAGTATCTATTGTGCATATTTTTCCTATTTAGACTTTTGATTTCTCACACCACAGGAAAAAAAAGGAGTATTTATAATTGTACTGCTGATGCCTGTTGGTTTGTTGAAAGGAACAGTTAATGCTTAAATTTTTTGACCAATTTTGCATGCTTATGTCTGGTAATCTAAACAACTGGTTTGAAGACAGCAATATGGAATATAACAACCATTGTTGAACTCCTACCACCTTGTTTGGTGAAGCTCTGTATCATTTTTAATTTTTTCATTGTTATTTTTTATTCTCTTTAATTAATTGATCAGTCTTGCATTCTTGCATCTGGTAATCTGAGCAACTTCATTGAAGATAACAATATGTAATATAACAGCCATTGTTAATTCCTATCATCTTGTCTTGAAATTATGTATAGTTTTTATTACTTTGTGTTGTTTTATTTTTGTCTTTGTTATTATTTTGTTATTTTTTTCTCTTTAAGATAAAAAAAAATGTGTGTCTCATTTATTTCATGTAAGAGTATGGTCTCAACTGCATCCATTTATCTAGAAATATCTCAAGCTTATCATTCTTTGTGGCAGAGTAGTATTTCACTATATAAAAAAACATTTCTTCTTTATCCATTCATCAGGTGATGGACATTTGGAGTGTTTCCAAGATTTACCTATTACAAACTCTGCCACTATAAACACGTGTGTGAATACATCACTGTGGTATGATGTTTTTAATTCTTTTGAGAAGATACAAAGAAGGGGAATAGCTGGGTCAAATGGAGCCTCTAGTCCATTTGACTTTTAGTTTTAGTTTTTTTGACAAATCTCTACACTGATTTTCACAGTGATTGCCCATGTCTACACTCCAAACAACAGTGGAGAAGGGATTCTTTTACCTCCACTACCCCACCAGCATTTGTTTTTGGTTAATTTCTTGTTAATAGCCATTCTCTCTAGAGTGACATGGAATCTCAGCATCATTTTATGGAATGACCAGTGATGCTGAAAATTTTTTCATATATTTATTTGCTGTTTCTACTTTCTCTGAGAAGTGTCTACTTGTTTCACATGCTTTGGACTAGGTCTTTAAATTTGGGGGGATCTGATTTTTTTAGTTCTTTATATATTCCAGATATTATTCTTTGTCTGAGGAAGGACAAGCATCCTTTGTCTGGGCAATTTTTTCCAACAGTGTGGATTGTCTTCACACTGTTGATGGTTTCGTTTGCTGTGCAAAGCTTTTTAATAGGGTGAGATGGTGAGATCACAGTTGCTGATTTTTTGTGAAATTTCCTGTGTGATCAGGTTTTGTTCATAAAACCATTTCCTTCAACTGTGTCTTCAAGAATTTTAACTATTCCAGCAGATTTAGTGCTTCTGTTTTATTATTTAGATCCTTGATCTATCTGAATTTTAGTTTACTTCATAGTGACATATGTGGGTCTAGTTTTAATCTTTGGCATACATAAAGCTAAATTTTCCAGCACCATTATTAAACAGACTATCTTTCTTCCAGTAAAGGAGTTTGGCTCCTTGTCCAAGATAAAGTGGTTGAGTGTACTGAGTTGTTCTTGCATTTTCTAATCTCTTCCATTGATACTTAGGTCTGTTTTTTGTCAGTGTCATGCTGTTTTTATCACAGTAGCTATGTGATATAATTTAAAATCAGGGATTGTGATACCATCTGCCTTGCTTTTGTTGCTCAGAATTGCTTTTGCTGTTCTGTGTTTCCTCTGCTTACAAATGAATTTCAGGATGATTTTCACTAATTCTGTAAAATATGCCTTTAGAAATTTGATTAGGAATGCATTATATCTTTATAAAAATTTTGGAAGTATGGCCATTTTCACTATATTGGTTATTCTTACCCAAGAATAACGGATATCTTTCCATTTTCTTATATCCTTTTAGATCTACTTTTTCAGAGTACTGTAGTTTTCAGTGTAAAGGACTTTTACTTCCTTTGTTAGATTGACTCCTAGATATTTCTCTTTTTTGGTGTTATTGTGAAACGTTTGATTTTGTTAATTTATCTTTTAGTGAGTTTGTTATTTGTGTACAGAAATGCTACTGATTTTTGAGTGCTGACTGTCTGTCCAGTTATGTGACTGAATTTGGTTATTAAATCTGGAAGTCTTCTGGTGGAGTTTTGGGGTCTTTATAGAGCATTATGTCATCGGAAAAGAATGATAATTCAACTTCTTCCTTTGTTATCCTTATTCCTTTCATTTTTTGCTCTTGTCTAATTGCTCTGACTAATGTTCCCAGAACTAAATTGAATAAGAATGGTGATAGTGGACCTCCTTGGCTTGTTCCTGATTTCAGAGCAAAAGCTTTCAGTTTTTGTCTATTTAGGATAATGTGGGCTGTTTGTTTGTCATAAGATGCCTTTTATCAGATTCAGATAAAGGCAATGTATTCCAATTTCCTGTAGGTTTTCTTAAATCATGAATGGGTACTGGACTTTTTCAAAAGCTTTTTCCACATCTATTGAGATGATAATATGCTTTTTATCATTGACTCTGTTAATATGGTGTTTTACAATTATTGATTTGCATATGTTATACCATCCCTGGCATGAATCCTACTTTGTCACACTGTATAATCTTCTTGATGATTTCCTGCATTCTGTCATATTATTAGACCTTGCTTCTTGTGCCAATTCACTTCTTTTGATTGCCTGTATTGAGATAATTTTCACTGATGGTTATAAATTATATACATATATGACTTATCCTGATCATTTTATTTTCTTATTGTTAGTCCCCAGCCCCTGTTGTTTAAATTACTTGCCTTGCCTGGTGGGCTCCTTATGTTGGGGTTCATGGAGTTGTAGTCCTCATTTTCTCTTTCTACAAGGTCCTTCGGGACATTTTGGAGTGCTAATTTATTGGTCATGAATTTCTTCAGGTATCTTTATCATTGAAGTATCTTATTTATTTATCAATTTTGAAAGATAGTTTTGCAGTGTACATGAATCTGGGCTGGAGGTTGTTTTAAGGCTTAAAATACTTCACTCCAGCTCTCCTTGACTTAAAGGTTTGTGTTGAGAAGTCTACTGTAATTCTGATGGGCTTTCTTGTATAGGTGATTTGTGTCTTTTCCCTAACAACTTTTAATATTCTTTTCTTGTGTTGAATTTCTGGAATCTTGAATATTATAGATGGTTTTTGATCATGGCTAATTATAGTTCTATATGCCTCACTTACTGTATGTCAAGTTCTTTTTCCATGCTTGGGAAATATTCTATGAACAGATTTTTTTATGTCATTTGTGCTATATCCTGATTTTTCATTGACACTGATCAATATTATATTATTCTTCTTTCCTCCTGTAACACCTGTTGGATTGATTCTCAGGGTCCCTTGTTAATTTCAATGAATCTTTCTTCTAATATTCACTAATCACAGTCCTGTCTTCTACATCTGAGATTATGTCCTCACACTGCTCATTCTGCTGCATATACTTCCAATGGAAATTTAATCTGGATATCTGTTGAAATCTGTTTTATGGATTCTATTTTTTTCTTATGTTTGAGCATTTATTGTTTCATCATTTTTCTAAACTTCTTTATTTTTTAAATCTGTATTTTCTCTGGAGTCACTAATCATATTTTTTATTATGGCTACCATTTCTGTGGTTATCTGAGAAATTATTACTGATTTGATTTTTTTCTAGAGCCTCATTCATCTGCTTTGTTACTTCCACTGTAATCACTTCAGAGAGTCCAGTTAGGGGACCTTTGAGTTGTTCTACCTCATTGCCCCTTTGTTTGCCTTTGGTGGACTGTAAGTCTGGAGTGGCATCTTGATTAAGTTTCTTGTCCTTTTTAAGTTTAATTCCTGGGTTGATGTTTGTAAATTGCTTATGGTGTGTAGCTTTATTGGAAACATTGAGAACCCTTAGGAAATAACTACTTTTTGGAATGTCTTCCAGGCTTTTAGGATTTGAGTGTGTTGCAAGATCCTATCTCTTCAATTTATTGTGGATAAGAAGTCATTACCTATCTGGTTTAGACCCTGATTCTTCAGCACATGACTACAGTATTTGTTATGGTTGATATATGGTGTCAATTTAAAGTCTAGAAGCTTAACTAAGTAATTCAGCAATTCTACATCCTGGGATGAAAAGGACATGACCTTACCAAGTTATTCATTGTATCAATTTGAGAAATTTAAAGTTCAACTAAGTGATTCAGCAGGGGGCCATGGTCCTTACTTTGTAAATAACCTCAGCTTGTGGAAGAGGTGGGCACAGAGATGGTGTGAGTGTGGGCAGATAACCAATATACAATATAAGGGAGAAAAGGAGGCTTTCCTCCCCCATGTTTCTCTTGCTGCTTTTGCTGTTTTCTGCCACCTTGAAGTGTTGTGCCTGTGTCATGCCACCTGGATTTGGAGCCACCTGATTATAGGCTAAAACCTCCACAAAATGTCATCTAAATACACCTTCCTTCATTAATTTTGGGTGTTGTGTATTTTGTCTCAGCAATGAGAGAAAAATCACCAAGACAGAATTGTTTATTACTTTAGGCAAGCTTCGTCTTAACATACCTTGAAGAACAGCTGGTTAGAACAATTATGTCACCTTCACTAAAGTGGTACAGTCAGCATTAACAATAGCATTAACACAGCCTAGAAAATGACAAACTGGTAACTATTAATTTGCTACCTTAAACTGTTAAGAACTATACTTGTGGTTATGTAAAAAAACCTAAAACAAACCAGAAAATTTTGTGCGGGAAATATGCCTTTAATAAGGCAATTTAAACTCACCCTCAAGGGAGAAAATTCAAAAGAGACTGGGGGAAAAAATAGAGAAATAGAAGAAGAGGAAGAGATTAGAAGCAAGGGTGGAAGACAATGGACGGTTACATCAACTTTGGGAAACTGCTGAAGAAAACAAGAGGGAAAGAGAAGGAAGAAATAAAAACAAGAACAGAAGAGAAGAAAAAACTAGAAATAATATTCACACTCATAAAAACAAGAAGAATCCATCAAGAAAAAGAAATGAAAAAGTAAAAGAGAAAAATAAAAAGAAGAAAAACATATCTATTTCTAAGTGTTGTCACTGGTAGACAGTGTGGGCAGACATAGCCCAGATCCATGTGGATTAATCCTAGCAGATAAGCTGTAGATTTATGGCAGAGTAGTGGATAATCCTAGCAAGCCTGCATTTTTAGTTCCACAGAAGTTCAAGTTGGTTTCTGGTTGTGAGGCTGGAATCTAATTTGTTCAGACTGCAACACGCTACATGCTTCCTTTGGCTTGAACATGGCTCCCTGCCAGCTTGAGCTCAGCTCCTTGACCTCTTATTGATTTGAACTCAGTTCTGCCTGACCCAGACACAGGAAGACACTAGCTGGAGCCAACCTGCAGCTGTTATGTGTTCTGAGCTCAGTTGGTCCCTCTCTAAAATGGCAACAGGCCAATCAGCCTCTCCCAGGGGTATGTGAAACAAGATAACTTACCATCCACTGCAGTCCACTGTGTCTCCTGCTATGTTCCACTGATGTATTTCTCCATGGAGGCCTTTGTAGTCACTAAGGTAGTCACTTGCCAGTAGTCACTAAGGTCTGCAGACTCGAGCTACCCTCTTCCCCCGTATGCAATGAGTCAGGGCTCAGGGAGAAAGCTTCACTTGCTACTTCCTTATTCTGTGATGTGGTCTCTGTATTTGCTCTCTGTATAGGCTTAAATTCTCACTTCAGAACTTTGCTGGGTCCTGGGAAACAACTTCCTTTCTTCCTCTCCTTCTCACATTGTTATATTCCAGCAACTGAACATCAAATCTCTGAGTTTGTTTCTCTGCTGTTCACCACTCTGACATTTTCCCAAAAGTCCAAGACTCACAAAGTCTTATCCTTATAAAATATTGGTAGTTCAGTCCTAATTTTGGGGGGAGGAAAATTTAAGAGCAATACCAGCAATGAAAAGCAGTAGATGTGTTCTGATCCGGTCCTTTGGCATTAGTTAGGATCTGGAAGTTGCCTCTTTTTGTAGTCAGAGTAGACCGAGTACATTGATCTTATCTTAGAGTCTGTTCTTTAAAATAGAGGAGGGTTAGGGTACAGATGAAGGACAAAATTAATATAGCTCAGAATACATTAAAAATAGTAGAGGTGCTGGGGATATAGCTCAGTGACATGGTGCCTGCCTGGCAAGTGCAAGATTGTGAGTTTGACTCCTGGAACCAAAAAAAAAAAAAATCTTAAATAGATTCACTTGTAATCTGTATCTTGTGCTGACATTGGAAATATAAGTCTTATATAGACTTATATATAAACCTGTAGCCCATTCATTCTGAGATGGACTCTTTAGAACATTGCTAGTGTCACACCATGACACAAAGCTCTCGTCTCCTCTCTTTTACAGTTGATTTCTAATGATTATAAAATCATTAGGATATCCTGTTATTTTAATGAATAAGATTATTCTCAAGACTTAGGTAATGAATTTCTTTTCTCTTTCTCATTTTACATTTCCTGCTGTAAGCTCTTTTGAAGAGAGGTAAATATTTGAAAGTAAACAAATAGTGAAAGTTACAGCAGACACCAGAAGGTTGAATGCAAATGAGGATGGTGAAAAGGAAAAGTGACCTCATGTTCCAAGGTGATGAAACACTAAATCAAATCTTGAAACAAAACAAGAAAATTTTTAGTGTCTGCTATGGCTTTTGTGTGATTTGTCCCCCAGAGTTCACTTGCTGAAAGTTTGGTCCCCAGTGTGACAGTATTAAGAGATGATATGGAACTTTTAAGAAGTAGAACCTAGGATAAAACAATTCTGTCACTGGAGGTGGTATTGTTAGAAGGTATAGATTGAATTTGTTCCCATGAGAATGGATTGTTAAGTGTAATATCAATCCCTTCCCTCTTTCTTACTTGCTGTTTACCATCTGATGTCTCCCTCATGTGTTTTTTTTCAACTGTGATGCCTTCTGCTATAATAGAATGAAGTGAAGGGGATACTCAGCAAACCTGAGAAGTCAGTACCATTTATTTCAACCTTCAAAACTGTCAGTCAAATAAACCTTTGTTTTCTGAATAAAATACCCAGACTCTGGTAATCCATCACAGCAATGGAACATAGTCTAATGTTGTGCCAAAAGATAACTATAAAAAATCAGAGTGATAGATTTCTGCAAGTGCAACACTGTATTGTGCTTCCCAAGACATATTTCATTATAAAATACTCTTAAAGTATTCTCAATGAATAGTAGAATTCAGTGATCAAATATCTTTGTAAAACCTGTAGCCCACCTCTGTGACTTGAGAGAAAATGCACACCAGAAAATAAGTAAATATGAGAAAGTCCACAAAAAGGAATTCTATTTAACCTAATGACCCCTAACTTATTTAATTCCACAACCTTTTTCTGGTTAACACCCACAAATACACCAACAGGTGATGGTCCAAGGAGCATACAGTACTTTGCTTTATGGTAGAAAGGTACATAGAAATTTATATAATTAAAGCAAAAATAAAGGTAGATAAATAAAGATGAGTAAAAAGAAGCAAAGATGTCTTAATTACTAGGTCTTACAGTGCTTTTGTATTGCATACTTCACTTGCAAAATTAAAATTGTGTGGTTATAGAACTCCCAGAGAAATTTCTCCCTGTACCTAATCTGTTTCCTAGTATGTGGCCTGAAGTAATGTAATTTGATAAAGCAGGTAGGATGAAAATTGTGGTGGATTGACAACTGGTGGTCAAACTTGTAACACCAAGGTGAATTGAGTAAGCATGGTGCTGGGTGTGGGAGACTCACCTGAGGGTTGTTGCCAGCAGCAGAAGAGGCAGAACTGGGGAAGAAGAAGAGAGGCTGTTGAGGCTGAGAGAGGTTGTTGGGAGCTGGTAGAAGCTCTTGGGTGCTGTGAGAAGCTATAGGGAGTTGTTGGTTTTCCTAAAGATGCTTGTCATGCAGGCTTTCCTGATGAATTTGGCTGTTCTCATCCTCCAAGGAGCTTAAGACCTCATTCTCACTGAGAATGGCTATGGTTCACTGGGAGAGCTCCGGTCCTCACACTGAGCATAACTTTCTGGCTCCAGAGGGGAAGATGGTGCACTGCTCAGTCTCCTGGAGAGGCTTGTTGTGTTGGATTACCTGATGGAACCTCAGCTTTCCTCATTATTGGAGGAGCTTGGAACCTCACTGTTGCTGAGGATGACTGTGGTACTTTTTTGGAAGAGCTCTGGCTCTTATTTTGAGTGTCACTTCCTGGCTGTAGTTTATATCCCTCAGCCTGCTAGCACAGATCCTTCATCCCACTGGCACAGACTTCCTAGCTTCCACTACTGACCTTCGGGCCTTCCCAGCACAAATCCATGAGACAGACATGCATGTGACATTGTTGTGGGCTCTAGGTCTCTGGCTGGACTCATGGGAAGCATTGTCATGAGCTCTAGGTCTTCAGCTGGACTCATGCAGGACTTTACTGTGGGATCTAGGCCTTCAGCTAGATTCTTTGGTCTTTAGTGTAAAGACAGATTTCCTGCACTCTCTTGTATATGATTCTTTGGGTGACTAGTAGAGATAATCTTATAAAATATATGTCCTGAATAGTATTGTATTATTCTCCTTGAAAAACCCCAAACCAGAATAATTATGCATTTTTATAAGTGTAAAAAGAAATGGTTGCACAATAATGTGAATGTACTTAATGCCACACAATGCTCCACTTTAAATAAAAGGTTGAAAAAATAAGTTTTAGGTTACAGTTATTTTTCCACATGTTTAAAATGGAAAAAAGAGGAAAGAAAGGAAAAAAACAAAACAAGAATATTGACTTTGGAAGCATTCTCCCCCAGGTATTCTCAAGATAGTACAATCTTCCTATGCAAACACGACAGAAGCAGCCTTCCAAAATTCCAAAATAAATACCCTCACTTATCAAAAGAGGAAACCTAGTGTTTTTACTTTAGCCAATACAGGACATACCTGGGTCTGTAAATTATCTTTGTCTCCACCAATTCTGTATCTCAAAACCTAATTCATTATTTTTTGTTTTGATTGCTTTGTTTTGTTTTCTTGAGACATTTATTTCAGAATGAGAATCATAGGTAAATAAGTTATCTTTGGTTTATCTGCCCTGTGGCAAGAGAAAAGCTGCTTTTCATCACAAAGGCATTTTCAGTTTGGTTGTATGCTGCACTGACAGAAAATTGCAATATACAAAGTTCCTAGTTGTTTTTGCCTGCTTTCTCAGAGAAAATTTGTAGTTTAGAGAATTTAATGAGCTGGATATTCTTCTTATTTACTACAAAATTAAGATTGTGTTCAAAATATGATTTCACTTTAAAATAATGTATTAATATCAAATAGTTAAGGAGTTTCAGAACTTACTAGAAGTTGAATGTAAATCTTGTTTGAATAATCTCTGACACTTGAGTTTCACAAGGTACAAAGACTAATATACTAAGTCAAAAAGGTCTATGTCTCAAAAATGAAACTTTAAAATTTATAACCATAGAAATATCTTTCAAATAAAATATAATTTAGCTTGGTATAACACAGATTACATAAAATAAGTGGAAATCTAAGTGTAATTGAATGATTTTAGCTTAGTCATGTGTGGCTGAATAATTTTTTTAGCTGATGAGTCCAATCACAATTATCAGCTGATGGAATGATCAATAGCTATAATTTTTAAGACTAATATCTTTTGTTCTCTTAGAAGTATTGTAGTGCGTGACTTTCAATCTTGAATCCAAATTTAGAATTTTGATCAAATTCCAACATCTTTTGAAAAATAATTTCCCTCAGAAGGGAATCAGTTCCAAGTTTTACATCCTTACCTGTGGTCACCGTTTTAACTAAAGGCAAAGAGTCAATGTGTTTTTCTCTATGTTCAGCCATAGCAATCCACAGAAAAATTTGGAAACTTGACACTAAACAAGCAGTTACTAGTCGTTAAACCTTAGCCATGTACAGTAGCCTAAAGTTCAATATCTTCACACAAAGGCTTAAATGCAGAGAAAATGAGTGATAATAGTTAGCAGGCAGTTCACCACATGGTCTTAGAAAATACATCTCTTAGGAAACATGAATTATTTTTAGTTACCATTATTACTATGTATTGATGTTATTCTTTCAAAACTATTTATTGAATATATGATTTGCTAGAGATGCTTGGGAGACATCAAGGAATGAGACAAAAATTCCTGCTTGCAAATGTAATGGGAAAGTAATTGATAAATTTAATAATTAAATGAACTACATATAATATTTATATAAAGGTCACAGGAAAAGTAGAAGGAGAACAAGAGAGAAAAAAATAGAAATGTCGGGTGGTTGCTGGTTACCAAGTTAAATAAAGTGCTCTTTGAAAAGGTGAAGTTGGGCAAACACTTAAATGAAAGGAAGTGAAGCCGTCACAGGCAGAGAAAACAGGTAGACAACTCCATGAGGAGCTGCCATGCGTGGGCTTTTGAGTGCAGCAAGAGGCCCTTGATTGGTCTGGAGGGACTGGGAGAGAGAAAAGGTGGTGATAAAATCAGGGAAAGAGACTGGGGTGGACCCTGGGACAGAATTCAGAGTTCCTTCATGACAAGGATATAGGCAATTTTTTGCTGAGTAATGGTGAGACAGCAGGATTTTGAAAAAAAGAGATGGCATTATTCTGTTACCTGGCTAATTATCTCTTCTAGAACAGCAAATGCATGTAACACAATTGCTTGTGGACAACCAGCTAGTTAGTCAGTCAGCAAATATTTATTGAGCACAACTTACAGACACATTCTAAGTATTTTCCAAGTAGATGAATGGAGAATTTTTTGATAAAATATGGTTCAGTGATCTGAAATAACAGGAATGGCAACAAAATAATCAAAGAATCCCCAGCAAAGCTTTTTCTGAATGATTCAAATAAGACTCACAGTATAGACTGAAAGGACTTCATATATGATTCTTTTCATTTCCATTGATTACATGCCATGGCTAGACATTGAATTACATTTTTATCTTTAAATAGCCTTGAAATTAAAATTTAATGTTATTAGGTTTATTGCTCTCAAGTTTAATTGATTTTTTTCCATTTATATTATATAAGCAATTCTTCAAAATTCAATGAGAAGTGAAAATATTTGTTTTATGCTAAACTTTCCAAAATACTGAGCTACTAATTAGGCTATAACTCCTAATCCATATTTTTAATGCTTATTCAACAAAGCTAGGGATTTTTTTCTATCTTATCTTACAGAGAACATTACAATAGAGCTAAGGGAGTAAGTTTCTTCAAAGCAAGTTTCTTAATTCTTTTTTTTTTTTTCTGTCTTTTTGAGACAGGGTCTCACTGCAGTTCAGTCTAGCCTTGAACTCACTTTGTAGCCCAGGCTGGTCTCGAAGTCACAACGATCCTCCTGCCTCAGCTTCCCGAGTGCTGGGATTACAGGTGTGCACTACCACTCCCAGCATGATTCTTAATTTCTGAGCCACTCCTCATCTTTCATGAATTAGAAAATACTGGTTTTGCACAATTTAATTCAGTTTGTTTATAAAGGTTCTAATTTTATAGCAATAGATGTTACATTTCTAATGAATATTTATGAAGTCAATTGATGTAAATTATTGATCTTTGCTATGAGAGTTTCCCTTCAACCTATTTAAAGTCTACGCTCTGTCTGTGCCTTATATTATTTACCTTTCCAGTGTCTTTATTGTGTGTTCTGAGCCTTCAGTACATTTGCATTAGATCCTGCTTGTTATGGAGTTATTTTCTGGATCCAGTGTCTGGATTACCTTAGTAATATTTTAACATACTGAGTCTACTTCCTTCATTGTGACCTTTTACGATTGTTTTTGTCTATTGTTTTATGGTTCAAAACAGCTAGTAGTACTCAAGTCGGCAAAAGATAAATAATTTTATGAGCCAGTGTTGAAAGCTTGTAAGTATCAGGAATTATTGAGTGTTAGGTTCTAACTGGCCTAAAATGAAATGGACACCTTTAGTCAAAATCATAGTGTCTCCTATGGAAGACTAAGTTGAGACTAACATTCCAAGTATTTCCTGTGCCTTATCTTCTAAATCACAGTTAAAATTTAACCTATATTTGAAGCCCTTTAGTAATAGGGCAATGTGGTCCTTATCCAAACTCACTTTCTCCCTTTCCCTCTGATTACTGTAAATCCATCATGTCATCCTTGGAGCACATAGCTCTCCTGTTATAGTGTGCCTTCACCTGGTCCATGAATATTCTTTCTTTTGGAATATTCTTTATTATTTTTACCCTATGAACCAAATGGTGAAGACCTCACTCAAATTCCAACTGTCTTGCAGCACCTCACTTAACTGCTGTGGCTGCTATTTTAGTTCCCCTTCTCTAAACTATTATGGTAATTGGGTATTTCTCACTGGAGTTTTGGTGACAGATCTGTAGTCATGTCATCTAGCCATAATGTGTATATATTCATATCAGGACTTTGGCAAGGTTGTAGCTATTGATCCCTGTCCAAAGATACTGGCAGAGATTAGCCTGGGTGTATGATTAATTTTTGGCAGTGTTGATCAATAAATACTTGGTAATCATATTCACTATAATTCAAACATAATTGATGTACTCTGACAATATAGAAAGTGCACTTTCACAATGTATCCATAGAAACTATTCATTTACAAAAAGAGTAGGCAAAGGAAAAGCTGTGAGAAGTGACAGTATGAGTCACAGCTTTGAGATAGGAAGTGTTTACTTCGCTTAATGCAAATATCTCAAAGACAACTTTAGCAGAGAAAATAAGAGCATCGAATGACACGGTGTGGATGGATGCACTTTTTGATTTAACTTGTCTGCCTTGCTTTATTCAATAATATATTTCTCCTCCTCCTTTTCACATCGTTGACTTTTAGTTTAATGGTTTTTAAAGTGTGTGATGGGGATTTAGACTTGGGTGTAGACAGACAAAAAGTTTCTTTGTCTTTTTCTTTCATTTCTATATTTTACACAAGGTCAATAACAGGCTTCAGTGTTTTTACAATTACCAGGAGAATGAGATTTGTTATTGTGTGCAGATAAATGTGCTGATGCTTCCATTATTTATGGGATGAGATAAAAGTCATGCAGCCTTCTGAGACAAAAGGCAGGTATATGTTTTATATCTGTATTTTTGATGAGTTCTCTCATAGACATTGTACCTTTCATAGCCCAGTGACTACCTAATGTAAATTTCAGGTGAAATAAAGCTGTCAAAATTTAGCGTTTTTTATAGCTTACATTTATGCAGCTAGGAAACAAACATCTCACTTTGTAAGACTCTGTAGCAGGTAGAGTAAAATTGGTTTTGTTTTTGTTGTTGTTGTTTTTCATTTGTTTTTGTTTTTTCTGTCTAGTATTTATGTCGGTGAAAACATGACCCAGTTTAGTGGTCATTTCTAGAGTCATTTTTAGGGCCCTTACGTGAAATAATAGTCCTTGGTGATTAACATGCTTCTGAAATGTTTTAAAATAAAAAGCTTGTCTTCATAGATTCTGAAAATAGAGTAGGTCATGTTCATTTTAGGGGAAACAAGATACTGTGTGTCGTCAGCTACCGACAATAATTATGTTATTGACTAATTCAGAAGAACTGCTTTGTTTTACTTCTTATACTAAAATTGGGCCAGGTGTAGTTGTGGAGCGTAAAAAATTAATTGGAGTGTCTGAGGATTGAACCAGTGTCCTTAACAGTATGATTCATTCTCTGAAAGCAATAAATCTCCCCGGTCTATAAAATTCAATATTCTCAACTGAGAAATGAGAATGTAGCACTCAGTTGAGAACTGGAATTAAGTGTGTCCTTATATTTAAGCAGCATATATAATTATTTTACAATCGGAACTAGTAGATTTTTTACCATTTAATGGAAACATTTAATTTAATCTAATTAATTAATGATGCAACTGGGTGCCACCTTATCACTTCCGTGCCTCTCACTTACCGTGCTTTTCCTCCTAATTGCCTTCTTCGGAGTCAGTAGGCACGCTGTTAACCTGCCTTTCCTTTCTCTGAATTTATCAGTTATATACTTGTTTATTCTAATTTTAGTACTTTGTCCTGAATATTATATAGTTGACATCTTAGAGCTTAATAAAATTAATACTTTTACCACTTCTGAATCAATACCAGGACAATAAAAACACATGAATTCTTGGCTTTTAGGTATCTGTGTACTTGCGTTTAATAGTACGTAACTGTTAAACCCCACACGGCATTATTGTCGGTGCTTCTGTCTTGGGTAAGCAGTACTATTTTAGATGTAATCACACTTGCAGACTTTTCATGGCTCTTCATACCTTCCTGGATTTCTATTTTCATCTAACGTCCTTTGCCTTTAGGTTAAGAAATCCCTTTCTTAGTTTTTTTAATATGAATCTAGTAAGGATAAATTATTCACAGATTTTGTTTTAAAATGTCTATTTCTTGATCTTATTTTTGTATATTTTCTTCATATATAATTCTAAGTAAGCAGCAACTTTTAAGCCATTTAGTGATGTTATTTCCCTCTTCATTGTGAAATTGAAAGGCTTATTATTACTCCTCTGAAATTACTTTTACTTTTTGTTTTGAGGGCCTTCGGTTTCTTTTCAGATTTCTTTTTCTTTGTCTCTTCTCTTTGTTCTTTCCCTCCTAATACTGAATATTGAGCCCAGAGATTTGAGTATTTCTTTGTTACTTCATTCATTTTATATTGCATATATCTAGGTGTGATTTCCTTTTTTATTTGTTTTGCTTGTTTTGTTTTGTTTTGTTTTGTTTTACATTGTTTTGATTGTGGTTTGTAGTGTGCTACCGTGATTTTAGGTGTGAAAATGTCTTAGATATTACATATCCCAGCATTATCTTTACACATTACCCCTTTTTCTTTTTCTCAGTATGTTCAATACAGCTGCGGATACACGGCCTTTGGTGTGTTTCCGCATTCCTTCCTCTATCTCCACTCATTTTTCTCTCTAGGTACCTCTGTTTGGAATACATTCAACTGCCCCATCTCCCAGTTCACAGAAACATGCTAGTCTTCCATTAAACTCATCTACTGAAATTTAACCTGAATAAGTTAAGTTTAGCTTTTTAATTTTATAATTTTTATTTTGTTTTTAATACAACTCAGTTGTATGATGAATCTTGTAATTTATTTTCTTAACATAACAGAGTTATTTTCAAATCCTTCACTTTTATTTCAACATATGGATCATAAATGATTTAGCTGTTACTGTCTAATTTTTGTTGTTTTTTCTGGATCCTGTTTTTAGATAGGAATAATTTTTTTATTTAATACCAGACATGGTGAACTAAAAGCTTTAGAGAGCATGGCCTACAACAAGAATAAAAACAGACCACCTGGAATCCAACTGATCTGAGATGACCTGATGACCTCCAATCTTTGTAAGCCGTCTAGGCTTTCCTAGGGAAACCCTGAAGCATTTACTAAAATCTTCCTCCCTTGATTTTTCCTAATCTTTCTTTACCTTCACCAGCACACCGAGACAACGCTTCAGTCAGGCTTTGTTAGGCTTCTGCGTTCTTGGTGTGTACTCTGGTTTCTCTTCAGATCATATAAATCTTTTGCCTTTTACTGTCTTCTTGTGTTCATATTAAGAATCACAAAATTCTTCAAAGGAATTCTGTGCCACAACGGTGCTTTTCTGCATCTTTTTTTTTTTTTCCCCCCGGTACCGGGAATCGAACTCATGACCTTGTGCTTGCCAGGCGGGCGCTGTGCCGCTGAGCTAAATCCCCAGCCCATTTCCATGTTCTTTTATTATGGGACTTAATCCTTCAGTCTTGTCTCTCAGTTCTCGTGGGAAGACTAGAAACTTTATACGGCAGTTTCAGTGCTGCCCAAACAATCATTTTAACCCTTCAAGAACTGGCAGATTTCCTGGGTTCTGTGAAAATTCTGGATTTGCTTAAATTCGATCATTGCATTCTAGAATACTGGCTAATGAAGTCTTGACTTCGTCAAAATGCTCTCAGTAACTTCACACGTCTTGTTCTTTTATTCTACTGAGCTTCTCCAATTGGTCTTTGTGGAACTGTTGATCTGATAAAATCTATTCCCTTGTAATCAGAAAGTGAGAGTCTGTTGGCATTCACTCCCAAATCCATTCCAGTTCTAATTTTGGAATATAAATCTTACTAATAGTAAGATATATAAAATACAAAATATAAAATACTTCTTTCGTCTGATTTTAACCACTATCCATGCAGATGATCAGAAGTCAGTGCAAGCAATAGAAAGAGAGAGGACTTCATACAGGAAAACACTTTCAAAAATGCCAAAGGACTTGATGAGAAGAAAGCAGAGGTTACTCTTAGCTCAGTAACAGTAATAAGCTTCTGTTCTCTTTAGGGACTAATAATGATATTCAGAGCTCAAGACTAATGTATCTTGTAGTCTGCCAAATATCCTAGTGCTGCTACAATTGCTTTGGTACTAATCTCCAACCTGGTTCAAGCTCAGGATCCTGCTTTTTGCCGACGCTGCTGAAACTAGGAAGCTCTGAGGTTTCCTAGAGTTGCTTGCCATAGCCGCTTTGTTGCCAAAACTGCTATGCAGCCACTAGTGCTATTGGAACCATACAGCCTGGTAGACATCCCGGGACCCAGAACTGTTTGCCGCTGTTGTGAACACTATTTCTTCCTTCTATCTTTTGATTTCCTTCTACAGAAATAATTTTGACTGAATATAACTTCTGAGGATTCTGGGAAATGTAGTTTTTTTTTTAGGTGGGGGTTAGATTGTTCCCTTTGCATCACAGAAGAGGCCACAATATGGCAAGAATAAAGCCAAGCGCTAAGTGTCAAATGCCACAGGAAACTAACAGTATCACAGAAAACGCAGGTGAGTTATTTATATTTATTTCTTAGTTTGTGTGGATGAGGCCAGGGCCATTTTTTCTTCACTAGGAATTTCAGGGTTCAGAAAAATAAACTAGTCAATTCACATTAAAAGTATAAAAACCATTGCAGGTTAGTGTTTTTTTTTAAAAAATGGTATCAAGGTACTTACACTTTTTTCCACCTTCATTAAAATTTGTAGATGCAGGGTCAAATATATATACACATATATATATCCCATTGCTGCGCTAATTAGAGGACTTTCCGTTAGGCTAAACAGAAAGAAACTAAAAGATGCTAAGTTACTTACATGTCTACAAGGGACAGAAGATAATGCTATGAATCAAAGAAGAGCCTGGAAGTCACAATTCATAACTGCTCCCTCTAAACTTGGCCATGGAGATCCCAAGCAATATTGCCTCATCACTCTAGAATTCATTCTAATAAGATCTCTGGAATCAGGATAATGTGTAACTACCATGGCAGGAAGGAATCAGATATATGTGCTTCTTTATTTTGCAGTTCTGTACCCCCCCAAAAGGGCATGTATATATCTAATTGTTAGAACCCAGGACACACACCTATGTCCTTGCATCAAGAGGAGGTGTGAGATGAGTTTCTGGCTTCTACCCTTGAAGGAGTCAGAATCCTAACCTAGTACTTTTTCTAACATACACAGGATGTTTTAAGTTGCTACACCAGCCAAAAAGAAAATCAAGTGGTAAAAGAAATATGGACAAACTCCTTCTGGTCCAGATAAAATATATAACTTTTATAAAACACCCTGCACATGGCTTTTCATAAAATTATAGCAATTATCATAGCCTTCCTTCCTGTTACACTAAAAGAGTTAATGAAAATGAACAAAGACTGTCATAGACTACATAACTTGTGATAACCAGAATTTTGGGGAGATATTTTTGTTCCGTTTTTTCCATTTTACATAGAAATGTTTTATATAGAGAGATAGATATAGATGATATAGATAGATAGATAGATATACATATATACCTACAGCATGGAAAGATATAGATATGACACAATTTCATTTTATCTGTGGTATATTTTGTCAGGGGACATTCTTTCTCATTCCCAAAAATCAAATAGGGTCTTTCAGCTTAAAAAAAAAAAATTCTAGCTCAATGTACCCACACCCATGATAGATTTTTCTCACACTGGAGTAATAAAGTTTATGTTTAAAATTGTACATTTTTATGAAACATATTACTAAATAAAACCTTATAAGAAAACTAATTTTCTTTTCTATAATTAATGCCTTTCATAGTGGCATCTACCAATAAAATTTCCCACTTGATGAAGTTGCAAAATATGGTCATGCTTTATTTATGAGTATTTATTCTGCTCTCTAAAGGTTAAACATATAAATTACATTTAAATTATATGTGAGGACAGCTTTTTCCATACTAAATCATATATATGTATACATTATATATAAATAACATTTTGTTGCTAGCACACATACATATATGTGTGTAACAAAATGTTATTGATTTTTTCCCAAGTTTTGGTAGAGTCATATGATCTCTTGGATCGCTGTCCAGAAGACCATCAGAGCAAAAGCTTAGGGCATGGTAAAGTTTTTGTTTTGCAAGCGAGAGGGATTCTTACTCCTGATAAAGTAAAGCTTTCCCTAGAACCTTTGGGTGATCTTGGCTTATGCCCTGTGTCTTGGTTACTTTTCTCTCTTCGCTAAGACAAAATATCTAACACCCAAAATGAAGGAAGGAAAGGTTTCTTCAGCTCACAGTTTGTGGAGGTTTCAGTCCATACTCGGCTGGCTCCAAGGCAGGGTGGCATGTCACAAGGCAACTGTTCCAGGAGGCAGAGAACAACAAAAACAACAACAGCAAAATTGGGAGAGGGGAGCCTCTTTTCCTCCCTTATATTGTAAGCAGGTTGTCCTACCTGCCGCCAGCTTATGTGTAACACTCACACAATCTCCATAAGGACCCCTGCTCCCTGCTGAGTCGCTTAACCTTTAAATTTCTCAGGTTGACACAGTGAAACAACCATTACACCCTGGAAGCAGAGAACAGAGTCACTACAGTAACAAATTCAAGCCATTTTCTTCTGTTTCCCTTTCCTGGATTCCCTACCCTGCACTTATAATGTGGTTGACCCACTCCCTTCTTTAACAACTTCCTTACCAGTAAGTATCACTTATGACTTTCTTGTAGTAACATATTTGTGTACATGGCCATGCCCTGAAGACCACTTATCCCGCTTCCTTTGAACTTAGACATGGCCATGCCAGTAAAATTGGGATGCAGGAGTGTAACCAAGAATTATACATATGCCACTTCCATCAGTCATCTACTAAATAAGTATTTTGCCTTGCACTTTCTCTCTTATTCTTTTCCTACTGGTTGGAATATGAATGAGGTTATGACACAGGTTTCACCATGGAGACAAATTTAATATTCCTTGGAATAGCAGAAGAATAAGATGCAAAAGATCAGACTTCCCAGACTGCAAAACCAGCCCTGGGGTGAGGTGATTATGACTATGTAATTTAACTCACTTTATTTTGAAATCACAGCAGCCTAGTTTACAATCTTTTGCAACACAGCCGGACTGGCCAGTAGGACCCCGGGAAATACTCCATTTAACATCTCTTCTGGATCCCCCATCTCTCTCTACTTCCATTAAATCACAAAATTGTCCTTCCTACTTTCCCCCCATTAGTCACTTCATTCTTTTTATTTTCTCACTGCTTCTTAACAACATTGCCATGTACTTTACAATATCTCCCCAAACGCTATTCACATGTACAGTGCGTTTTCCTCATGGTCTCTTAAGTTTTTTTATCCTGTCAAAACAAACCTTAATATCTTCTGATACTACAAACTAAATTCAGCAGTAATTCCAACATTAGCATCTCCTTCCTTGAGGGCAAAACCAGCCCAATCATCAAATCATTCCACTAAATTAAGTAGAAATGTTGGTATTTATTTTCCTGGCATAAAATGGAACCGAACGTAGAAAAACAGACAGTGAATTTTCATACTCAGTTTGTAATCTAATAATTTCCTAATGCCCACAAGTCCCTCTGTAGATGTAATTTTAAGAGCATTTTTACTCAAGCAATTTATAAGATGCAATAACATTATATTCTTTCATTCACTAAAATAATCCTTTTCTTCCTCAAAACACTTTTCTCAGGCCTGGGGATATAGCTCAGTGGTAGGTTACCTGTCTGTCATTCCCAAAGCCCCAAGCTAGATCCCCAGCAGCACATACATGAATAGATAGACAGATAGATAGATAGATAGATAGATAGATAGATAGATAGATAGATAGACAGATAGATAAAGACAGATAAGGGGTCAAACAAAGAATTTCTCTTTGGTCTTTCTTATTTCCACAGCACATTAGGGAGACTTGATAAGATTCTAAATTACTAGGGTAGAAAGGAATTTAATGGATCATTTGTTTTGATTCTCTTATTTTCAAACTAGGGGACTGAGAAACACATTGTGTGGGTAGTTTATTCAGACTGATAGGATTAATAAACGGCAGGGTTGCAAAAGAGCCCAGCTCCCTTGTTATGGCAAATATGCATTCTCCTTCTCTTGTTTAATGTTTAACAACTTTGTAATTCTGATTTCCTGTACAAAGGCAACAGTGGTATAATAGCAATTGATACCATCCTAGATTTTAATAGCCAGTAAATAAATCACCAGGTAAGTTCCAGTATTCTTTTGCACAGTAGGCTGGCTATAGTTAACAATAATGCATTGTGTACTTCAAAACTGCAAAAAGAAAGGGTTTTGAATGTTCTCACCACACAGCAATGATAGATGTTTGAGGAGAGGGACGTGCTAATTACTCAAATTTCATCACTTTGCGTTGTATAGATGTATTGACATCAGTGTTTACAATAAATATGCACAATTATTACCTAGAAGTTGGAAGTTCAAAAATATTTAATTAAGTAATTAATTAGCACAGTTGAAAAGCCCAAGTATAAAATCACTGGACCATTGAACGTTCTGCATTGTTGTCCTTTCTCTTTAGAACAGTACACTCTTTGATACAAGTACAGCACTATTTCCTAAAGTCTATTCTAATTAATATCATCTTCAAAATTCAGTCTAACTTCTTTTTCCTTTTTCTGCCCCTTCATTCTGTGAGCAGCATATGTATTCACTGGGAAATCTTTTGTTCTTTTATCTACAGTATTCACTAGATGTTTCTCTTCCTTGTCGCTTTTATTTGTCTCCAAGAAAACTGAGTACAATGTCTTGGGATTTGCTTTGAAGAAACCTGTCAATAATGGTTGCATAATGTTCATTCTGTAGACCATGTGTTTATGGATTTTTTTATTATAGGTTAAGACTACTGATTTATTTCTTGAATATTCAAAGCACTGACTCACTGACTCTTGGATTAAAAAATCTTATCTGGAATAAGCAGACTTTGATACAACAAAGTTTGCCTTTCTAGTCTCTGGCCTCGGCCACAACAAACATCATTTTATTTCTTTCTTTTCCTAGAAATCCCTTGCGTTTCATTTCTCCAAGCCATTCGTTCTGCAGTGCTCAGGAGCCTCTCCAAGCACCTCATGTGGGTCAGGGCATTCTGAAGGTAACTTGAGGGACATGCGTGTCTCTTTAGCAGGCATATCTCCATCTCGACCTCCTTCTACTCACGGAGATGGGGTTTAATGTGGTACTTTTGTACTATCCTTTGGCATTTTTCTTGTCTTTCCCTGCATACAACTCCAAAACTCAGAGAAAAAGGTTGCTATTAAAGCTTTGTTCATTCTTTTTCAATAAGAAATACAAAAGACATAGATAAAGTGTGCATAACCACTGACCATAGTTTCATCACCAACACTTTAATTTCCTAAGAAATTGAAATACAGTAAATAAAATTAAGTGTGAGGCACATGTGAGACCATAGGTTCAATCCCCAGCCCTGCAGAAAAGTAAAAATAAAACTAAATAAAACAAAGCAAAATGAAGGTCTCTTTGACATTTTCAATAGTTCCTCATTTACACTGCTTCCCAGAGGCAAGCTCTATCAAGGGGTCATTCCGTATCTTCCCATTCTAATTTCTATGTTTGTCCAGGGTAATATATTTGTATAAATAATGTGTACTATATTGTTTGGGACACTTCTATTTATACAAAAGACTACACAGGGTGATTATCACTTTGCAACTTTGTGTTCTCCAATCATCCTTATGTCTTAAGGTCTTTTGGTTCTGTCAAAATGTTATGTTAAATAAGCCATCCTACTGTGTGATTATACCCAATAGCACTTACTAACTTTCACATGGATGGTTATTCATGGAGTAGTTCTTACTATTACTCCAGTACTGTAGCGAATGCAAAACAGTAGGTTCACCTGATAAGCATATGATTCCCTAGTATACATACACAGAAGTAAAATTAATGTGTAATAATGTCTGTGAATTTCAGTTTTTATAAGATATCACCAAATATCTGAAGTCTGACATTACATTTAACTCCTATGAGTAATATATGAGAATATTCATTTTTCAACATGATTCCAAATGCAGTGTGTAGGCTTATAAAATGATATCTCTCACACCCTGTCCAGATGTGGAGTTAAGACACCTGGAAAACCACAACTTAACAAAGGGAAGAAAAGCTCCAAGAATCAAAGAAAACCAACAGGAAAACTAGAAATCACAGAGAGAGTGAAGAAACTGAGAGAAAAGTGGGGCAGAGTGGACACTAACCCTGGTTCCCGGGGCAGGGACACATCTCCACAAATACAAGGTAACTCCAGAGAAGGTCAGCAGCCTGGGGAATGACAGACCCACAGGACTCACCCCAAGTCAAACCCACAGTTTATTGTAAAGTGCAGATGCAGTGTGGAATTTTTCTCTGAAAGTCATTCTTTCTACTGGGGAGGCTGGAGTCGGAGGACAAATCCACTACAATGCCCTAGAGATTAGTCAGGAGCCACTTTGGGAATGGGCTCATTGCTCAGTACTGAGCGACTTTGGGAATCACAATTCACAGAACAATTGTCCTTCAGGATTTCTGAGTTTACCCTACCATAGTGACTGGGAAATGGACGTAAGAGACAATTTCAGAGTGAGGATGGGCTAATCACAGACCTGTTGAGAAGTTTAAGCAGTAGTAGCACATTCAGGCCAATGGTCCTCTCTTGCAAGAAGTTAGGCTTGTTATGGGTGGTTTTCAGAGAGTGATGGTTTTGAAAATTCTGGCATTAAACCAAGCAGATTGTCTGATTTTCCTCAACCTCCCACCCTTTGTAGCCTACTTCTAGTACAGAGCTCAGTGATCTGTTTGCTTTCTCCATCTGCCAGTATGACAGAGGATATGCCTTGGCTTGAAAAGCTGCCACATTCCAGGATGTACAAACAGAGGAATCTCTGGAACAAGAGAGTGCACCTCATATGTCAACAGGCCATAAAGTTAGGCAGAGATAACAATGACTTAGGGCTCATAAAAAAGCCCAGATACTAAGAGCCACTGGAGGGAATATAGCCATAAAGCAGATACAGTACCATCAATTGACCCTTCCTAGCAGGAAGGCCATGACAACACTCTGCATATACCACACAGACATAGATACACACACACACACACACGCGCGCGATAAAAATAGGCCCATGTGTGATTGACTATCCCTTCCTCATACCTGGTGGATTCTAATACTATATACCATGGAACAAAAACACTCACCCTAACATACAGAGGAATTTTTTCAACTCATTTTTTCTTTGTTTGTTTGTCTTCTATCCTTTTTGTTGCTCTTTATTTTTTCCTCATTTTTCTTTTCTTTATCTCCTTTTCATTATTACTTTTGTTTAAATACTATTAACCTTCTTATTCTATAATTGAATTATTTATCATATCTTGATTTTCCTCTCCTTTTTATCTTCTTTTTCAAATTTTCCTTCTTTTCTTTTTCCCTACCCTTCTTCTTCCATTTTTATTATTCCTATTAGCTGTATTAGTTTTTCAGTAGTTAGTTGACTCTATGCTCTCATTGTTCTGTTATTTTCCATAGTTAATGGTGATATAATTGTTGCATTTGTCTATGCGTCGGTGTTATTATTGTAGCTCTCTTTTCTACTGTTTAGAGTGGTGGTGTAGTTGTAGTTGTTACTGAGTATTATGGTAGGTCAATATCTAGTTTGCATTTTACTCTATTATTATTGCTGATTTCTTTGCTATTTTCAGCAATGATATACTTGTTAGTTGTTTTTTTCTGTATGCCAATATGTCATCTTTGTGTCATCAATATTATTGCAGTTCTTTTTCACCTCTCTGAGTGGTGCTGAGGATCAAGACCCCAGGAGAGGGTTGGACACTAAGAAGGACCTCAGATATCACACTGAATAGTTTAAAGAGGTGTGTAAATACCCAAACATAATCAAACAAAGGTATACATCGCAGTGAGACAAATGCTAACTAAAGAGGTCTACACAGTAGTGTCTGAGTTTTTATACCCTGATTATTAACATGCAGCACAAAACTAATAAAAATATAAGAAAGTAAGGTAACATGTCTCCAAAGCACTTTAATTCCCACAGCTGATCTTATAGCTATTGGAACAAAGGAAGTTTCAGACAAAGAACTCAAGAAACAAATGGTCAAAATGTTTGAAGCACTCAAAGAAGAAACATATAAGTGACCCCATGAGATATTTACCAAGCTTCCTAAGAATATTATTAAACTGATCAAGGATTTTAATAATAAAATACACTTGATCTTAGCCAAAAGGCCAAGAAGTGACCTAATAAAATATTTAATAAGCTTGAAGAAAAAATGAACAATAAACTAAAAGAGTTAAACCAGATATGAATGACCAGTTTTTTTTTTTTTTTTAAAAAAAAAAGAAAGAAATTATAAAAGAGCAAGCACAAATACAAGACATGAAAAAAGTCAGTAGAGATCATGGGCAGCAGATCTGTCCAGTATGACAGAATATCAGAAATTAAAAATAATCCAGGAGTAGTAGAACATGAATTTAATGGTGCCTTTAAAAGTCCAAAAACCCACATAAACTGGAGATAGAAGTCTAAAAATTTAACGTTAGAATTATAGAAATAAAGGAATACTAAAAAACTGCTCAAAAATTATGTACTGAGATTATAGGTGAAAATTTTCCAAATGTAGTGAAATCATTTAATATTCAAGTACAAGAGGTACATGGAACCCCAAATAATGACAGGCAGAAAAGAACTTCTAGATGATGCATTATCATCAAAATCCAGAAAGTCAACAATAAGAGAGAATAGTAACCCTCTCAGCGAAAACACAAGTTACTTGTAAAATCAACCCCATCAGAATTCCAGCAGATCTCTCAGCACAAACCAGTAAACCTACAATGAATTCACTGAGGAAGAAATTAGGATAATAATTTTATTCAGGAAAACTTCAAAAACATTTTTAAAAAACCTTAGTATTAACCTAACCTAACTTTCCCAAGGAAGGTGAGAATGTAAGCTAGTTCAACCACTATGGATATCAGTACGGATTTTCTTTACATGGAAAACTGTAGTACTCTGAAGAAAAGAGATTGAGTAGTATATCAGAAAATGTAAAGACATCCCGTGTTCCTGGACAGGCAGAGCCGCCATTGTCAAAATGGCCATATCCCCAAAACTAATATAGGTTTAATGTAATCCCAACCAAAATACCAACATTGTTTACCACAAAACTAGAAAAAACAATTTTAAAATTTATACGGAACCAGAAGAGACCCAGAATAATAAAACCAATCCTGAGCAGTAAGTGCAAAGTAGGAGGCATCATAATGCCAGACTTCAGGGTATACAACAAAGCTACGGTGATACAAGCAGCATAACACGGGCACAAAAGATATATACGTGAATCAGTGGAATAGAATAGGGTACACAGGAAAAATCCCCAGCACATTTGGCCATCTGGTCTTTGGTAAAGTGGCCAATAAATTGTTGGAGAAAAGATACAGCCTTCAACAAGTATTGCTGGGTATAGTGTTCATCCACATGCAGAAGAATGACTTGAGTCCCACGTCTACCATTTTGTACTAATATAAAATCAAAGTGGATCAGAAATTTATATATTAAAGCAAAAATCCTTAATCTACTGATAGATAAATCTCCTAAAGACAGGCCTAGACAAGGATTTCTGAAGTGTACTCCAATTGTACAATAAGTAATACACACATCAATAAGTTGCTTATATCAAAACTTATGCACAGTAATAGAAATGATCAAAGTGAAGAAACAACCCACAGAATGGGGAAAAAATTGCCAGATACTCGTTTGATAAAGAGCTAATATATAAAGAACTAAAAAAAAAAAATTATACTTCTGAAAAAAAGACCTAATCAAAAAATATGCAATGGAAATGAATAGACAATTCTCAGAAGTATAAATAGCCAATAAGTATACGAAAAAACTGTTCAGCATACTCAGCTAATACCAAAATGCAAGTAGAAACAACCATGAAATTCCATTTGTCTCTAGAAAGAATGGCTATCATTAAGAACTCAAGATATAACAAATACTGGCAATATTTTAGGGGTAAAGGAGCCCCTGTACATTGTTGGTAGGAATATAAACTAGTAAAACACTATGAAATCAGTGTGGAGCATTTTCAAAAAACTAAAAAAGAAAAATTCCATTCAACTCAGCTATGCTTCTTCCAACTATCTTCACAAAAGAGTTGAAAACATCGTACTATGGTGATACATGTATACCCATGTTTATAGCAAAACAAATCATGATAGCTAAATCTTGGAAATGGCCTATGTGTCTATCAACAGATGCATGGATAAAGAAAATCAAATGTATAGACACAAAGGAGTACTACTCATTCATGGAGAAGGATAAATTTGAGTCATTTGTAGGAAAATAGATAAACCCTGAGAAAACAGTGCCAAATAAAAAAAATCAGACACAGAAAGTTAAATATCACATATCTTCTCTTACATGAGAAACCAAAGGATTAAATAACTTAAAGAGCAAAAAAGAAGACAGATAATAAAAGAAGAAAGGCAGATACTTTGCAGATGAGAGGGTACCTACAAACTAAGGGAGAGTGGATATATGACGGAATGCAGAGTGAAAATCATTAAGATGTGACATACACATATATATACACATTCTCCATAATGAATGTACTCACCATGTATCACAAACAGGTACCAATAAAAATAATTCTTAGAAGTATTATATAGTACTTACTTGAATTGTCTTTATTATGTTCTATCAGTGAAAAATATTTTATATTATTCTCAAATATTGGAAATAAATGAATTGAATGACACTCACACCCTAAGCTAAACTGTTTAAATCCTGAAACACATCAACATTCCTTTAAATGTATGAAAGCCTCATTAATCAAATCCCTCCTGTATTTTCGCTTGTTACATCCCTTACAGGTTTCAGATATTTTGCCACCTTCCAGAAATCAACTGTTCCACATGGAATTTGCCCCAAAAAATGTAAAATTTAGTCAGAGATAAAAAGGCCTACATATGGAGTCACAGTAATGCCATCGAGTGCTGTCTGAGAGGAGCTGCTCTACAGGGGAATGATGGAGCAGGGCGAGGACCCGAGAGAAAAGGGAAGGTGGGGTGCAGTGAGGAATTAGCCAGGTAAGAAGTGAGGACAGGCAGTGGGATGGACACAGGTTCAGAACAAGATATTCCATACAAACATCTGCAGAAACTCCAAGGCTCAAGAGCACAGCAGAGCGGATCACAGATAGCAGCAGCCTGTATGGTGACAAGACAAAGTGTGAGTCTTGTACAAGCTGGAGTTAGACCATGAGGAGCTTTATATATCTCGTACTTAAATATTTTGGATGTTTGTGAAGGTGAGTAACTACCAAAATCTTTAAATAAAATGGAGACATCATCAGAGTTGAGCTTTAGGAAGTAAATTCTAGGAACCACACAGGAGGAGGATCGCAAAGGAGGCAGATAGTCTGATTAGAAAATCATGGCACCAAAAAATTAAAGATGATACAGTATACAGAGATTTTAAGGAAACACGATTAACCGAACTTTGTTCACTGAAACGTTCAGCATTCATGATGTGCAAGATGCAGTCTGGGTATTTAGGAGATTTTAGTAAACCAAAAAGACTTTTTAAAATATCTGCTCTGGAGGAGCTTAAATTCTGAGAGCTGTTATAGCCTTGAATAGGATTTGTAGCCCGGAGATTAATTATGGACTCACAGAAGGTGGTAAGGAATGAGCTTCCTGAATGAAAGCTGTCTTAGGAGGGCTCTCAGTGAAGGATAATAATATTTAAAAAGAACCAGCAGTCTTACTTTGGGGAGTAGATATGTTGGCCAATCAAGAAAGATTGATAAAATAAATCTGGAGAAAACAATAATTTGAGACTATACTTAATGTACTCGTAGGTATGTCTCAGTTTTTCACGTGTTTTTTCTGAGATGTCACTGGGAAGCATGAGCTTTGTTTTGTGAACTGAAATATGCGAAGTCTCCAGACCTAAGTCAGGAGGTCCGGGGTCCACTTCACCATCAGAGGCACGAGGCAGTGCCTAGGGGCCACAGTACTGTTAGGTGCTCAGGAAAATGTTTTATTATCTTTTCTTTCTTTTTTTGGATTTTTTCCAGTACCGGGAATTGAACCCACGACCTTGCACTTGGTAGGCAGGTGTTGTGCTGCTGAGCTAAATCCCCAGCCCCCCTGCTTTATTATCTTTTAATCAGAGGGAAAAGTGAGCTTTTAGGTTAACAAAATAACATTCATATGCTTAACATTATGGTAATCCAGTCATAAAATGTAATTTTTAATATTTATGGAATAATGTGATCTAGAAAGGCAAAAAAAAATACCTTGGCTCTTCAAAGTCACAATGTGGCTTTCTATAAAAGGCAAATATAACATTCTGTTTCCCTTCAAATGTAAAATATCTCATTTTATATTGCTTTGATGACACTTCTTACTCTTTGAGATTCTAAAGGGCTATTGCTTATCAATTTCAAATACATAGGTATAGATTATGTTGTGTTTAAGACTGTTGTCCCTCCTAAGTTGAACTTGTTTTTGTTTTTTTCCTGGGGAGGGTCAGACTCAGGGCCTCTGCCATGATAGGCATATTCTCCACCACTGATCTGTTTCCCCTACTGGTGCACAACTTTTTGAACTACTTCAGCTATTATAAAGTAACTCAGTAGAAAGATTCTCGGTGATTCATGATGGAACCAGAGGATTTAGCACCATGATACAGTTATTCATTGATCCTCAGAGATCCTTTCATGAGGCTTGATCATATCAAATACTAATCCCTAGGTTTTTTATCAAAGAAAAGAGACTTATTTGCTGAATCTTCTGGGAAATACAGAAATGACATCATCATGCATCTCTGCTAAGTTGTTACCCACTTGTCTTCCTAAGCGGAACGGCTTCACTTTCTCTTCTGGGATAGGTAGAAGGTCAGGTGATCTTTGGACATCTCAGCCTGTTCTTTGACTTTTTTGAGTTTCCAGCTAAGCTCTCTGCACAGTTCAGAAGGCCTCTTCCAAATGGAAGGGATGTTTTTATCCATCCATATCTCTGCATTATGGTATTTCCTCTGCCTTTATTCTTACTTTTCTAAGAAGCATGAATTTGCTCCTTAACAGATCAGCTGTCTTCTGCGGATGAGAATCCAAAGCAAAATTTTTAACTGACTTATTTCCTTTTGAGTTTCATTTAAGAGAAATAGGGAGAAATCATTACTAGTTCAATTGCTTTATCATATTGACACAAGGAACTAGGGTTATATATTATCGGGTTCTAATTAGTATAAAACTATAAATTTTGCTTTTGTTTTTGCCATAGAATATTCTAATCATAAGAACTGTGAAATCTTTCTTCCCCATCCCTTTTGAAAAGCTGAGTTCTAGATAGTTCTAAATTAAAGCTTAGAAATTTTTTACCAGATGCTAAAGTCCATTCTCATGTTTGTCCCTGGAGAATTTCTATTCATAAAATTACCCTGTGTAGGTGATTTCAATCAAAAAGTCTAAGCTATTTATTTGATAATATAAATCTTTCACAAAAACATTGTTTTCTAGCTGTAGAACATGGCTAGAGTACAATGAAAAAGCAAAATTTGAGTATAAAAATAGCAGATCTTGGTTACCACTTAGAAGCATGGTGATTTATAGCACATTTATCTATACTTTTCCAGATGTGTTTCTTCCTAATGAGGAGTTGTAGCAACCAGGGTCACAAGTCTAGCAAAGGTTAAATTGTTTATCTTCATTATTACAAGTCCTGGGGACTTAATGGTCCTCCAGGCGCATACTGAATGGTTCCTGTCATCAGTAATTGAGTGTGGTTACTTCCCACCAAGATAAAATCCTCAAGATATTTTTAAAGGTATTTCTGCGAATTTACTTTATATTTTCAGATGGCTTATTAAGTATGGAATTGTTACTCTTCTCTGAAAATGTAACATCATTTCTGATAAGTGTTTAGTTTGTCCAATCCAAACTAGAAAAATTCATTTGATTTTAAATTGAGCAGAGGTTTATGCAATGATGTTATACAATTTGCAAACGATTTCATCTTTTCTATCTTCGTAATGATCGTGACCTGTCTCTCCTTTGAATGCTGAAGATGACGCTAATAAAATCGGATCAGTGCTGAGTACAGCAAGAGAGTATTTTCTCTGTAGTGATGGTGAGTTCATGGAGACCCACCCTTCCTCTTTGGCCCATTTCTTTCTGTGTACAGATGCGCATGTGTTAGATTTTAGCCCCTGAGGCAGGTACGATCTGAGATGTCGACTAATGCTAAGATGAGATCCATCCTGGTAGCAAGTGTCACAGACAGATGTCTGCCACATGGTAAAACTCAGTCAGGAGTTCTGAAATTCATAAGAACTCTTCTCAGCTGGGCCAAGGAGATGTGCTGACTGGCACTGCCGCTGAGTATATAGATCTTGAGACGATTGTTATAGCGGGTGGTTCCAGACTGAAGAAAAGTTGTTCCTAATAAATGCTACATCAAAACCTCGAACAGGTGGTGATATCTTTTTATGTCTTAATAACTTAAGGCACTTCTTGATGTTTAAGTGTTATAGCCTCCCCACACATTTACTTGTAAGATTTACACTGATCAAATAGGAAATATGGGCTTTTATGCAAAACGCATTGTCGCTGTGCAGAAGGACCTGTACTAGGATGGCCTCTTCTCCCAGGTAAATTTTACAGGCATATGATCGTGTGTCATGGATCCCTGTTAACGAAGTCCTGTTTAACGAAGTACTGCTTCTTTGGCAGTAGGGAGAGAATGTAAAGTAAGTTATTCTGTTCATTTTCACCCTATAGGAAATAGGCATTTGGCTTTTTTAATACAAGGTGATAGAACAAGAATTCTGGTAAAATATTCTCTAACTGCGTACTCATGTTCAACAAAGTTGAAAATTCAAATGTTTTTGTCATATGTACCTATGAAACCCTCCAGTTAGTTTACAAATATCTGCTGTATGTGTGCACATGCCTATGTACATACACATCTATTTGCCAATAAGAAATATACTGTCCCTAAGATTGAAAAAATTTTAGAAAGGATCACTTTCTCAAAAGAACAGCAGGACAGTTATAACCAGCATGATTGGAAAGGAATTCTTCTGAGGGATGTACATAAAAAAAGCTTTTGCATGATGTGATAAACGATAGGCAGAAAATATCTTCCCATAGACACAGCCAGTAAATGAAATGGGTATGATTTGGGAGAGAATCTGGTAGTGAGTGGTGAGAATGTTCCACTGGCTAGTAAGGCTGGCATGAAAGTTGATTGGATGGGCTAAATGATCTAGGAGCTATAGCAGTTAAAAAGTCAAACTAATGCATCAAAGATCCCTTCTGCCTCTATTACTTTAGGTTCTGCCTCTCTGTTTCTTTTTAATGTTAAAAACTTGAAGTGCTTCCTAAGCATTCATGAATCTAAATGCTTATGGGAGTCTTATGGACTGAAATGTGCTCTATCAAAATTCTTCTGTTGAAGACTTATGCTTGCAGGGGACTAATTAGAGATAGCACCTTTATGGCAGGATTCAAGGTGAAAAGAGGTCATAACTATGGGGCCGTAACTTAGTATGACTGGTGTTCTTATAAGAGGAAAGAGCGCAGAAATGCGGACACAGGGCAGAAGTCATGAGAGGAGACAGCCAAAGCTGTGTATCTGCAGACCTAAGAGGGAGGCCAGTGGGGAAGCTGATGGGATAACAGCTGGATTTTAGTCTCCTATTCTACACTGCTGTGAGAAAATAAAGATTTGGTACTTAAATACCCAGCCTATTTTTGTTTTGTTATAGCATTCCTGGATAACTAATAGCAGGAGCGAGGCAGGTGATGAAAACGAGGGAGGCCGCAGGGTTTGCGTGGAAATGCACGTACATGGGGAGTCGTGGAGAACGTAGCAGACACATTGTTGATGCCCAGAATTGTAAGGCCAGAGTTGTGTTATCAAGCTCTGCAATCTTTAGAGGAAAAAAAGTAGACTCTCATGTAAAACTTAATCCTTTTTCAAAAGAATTATGTATTTAAAGTGTTACAAAACATTGGATGGTCTAAGCAAAATATATCTGGGAGCTGGGTCTTCTCCATGTAGGCATTAATATGAGACCTCTTTTCCAGGGTTGTTAACAATTTCTTTTTTTAGGAGCGGGTACCAGGAATCAAACTCAGGAGTTTGTGCTTGGCAGTCTCGCGCTTGTGCCGCTGAGCTATATCCAAGGCCCCAACAATTTCTTATAGTAGAACAAGTAAAAGATCACTTTTCTCTTTCTGGAATGCCCAGCAGATACCAAAACACATAAATACCCAAATCACTTAGATAAAATTGTATACGATTTGCATATAATGCATGAATACCATCACATATATTTTAAATCATTTCTAGATTACTTACAATACCTAATAGAAGGTGAGTACTATGGAAAATATTTGTTGTCTGTAGTTTCAGGGAATAATGACAGGAAAAAAGTCTGTACATGTTCAGTACAGACTAATTATTTTCTCAAATGTTTTCTATCAGTGGCTGATCAAATTTGCAGATGTAAAAGCCACAGATATGGAGTCCAGTGTATAGGCGTTTTTGCTTGTATATACTCTGTAGACACTCTACTAAGAGGAATTCTGCCTTAAAATATGAAGATATAATTACCAGGATTTGATGCTACAAGCATATTGAAGGAAGCCAGAACAGCTAGCACTAAAAATGAATTTCATGACTATTCCATTTGCAAAATGCAGTGTCATGATGACACTCAATCAGGATAAATCACACAGCTAGTCAACTAATTCATCCGTAAAGAAGACTGGTAGTTAGAGAGTTGAAGTCAGCTGGGCTAAAATCAGGTGCTTGTAGCATCTGCATTGGTAGGATATGAAGCATTAAATGCAGTCCATAAGAAATTTTGCAAACAGCCATTTCAGCATTATCCCATTCTATGTATGGGGAGTGAATTTGCCATGCCTTTCAAGGTCAGAGTAGTAATTGAAAATCCATTTCCTCATGTCTTCAGAAATTGTAAGAAACTTTCTGGAGCAAGTTTAAATAACATCTTTGCTGCTGCTCAGAATTCTAAAAACACTAAAGTTGAAATGCGAACTCCTTTGTTAGAGAATATTTTCAAATTAGCAATGGTCAGTACGGCTCTATTAGTTGATTTTTTAAAAAAAGAACTCTTAGTTTTACCACTTTTATTGTTTGTTTGTTGGATTCACTGCATGTCCCAGCTCTGGAAAGGGTCTACATGTTTACCTGAGCTACTGTTCTCATTACCTCTTCCCTAGAATTTTATAGTAACTACTGATGAGTTTACGGTTTTCCAGCCTTTCCTTACTCTCTTTACTCTATCTTGGGGGAGAGGAGGGTACCAGGAATCAAACGCCTTGCCTTATTCTAAAATGCATATTTACTATTTCTTTTAAAGGTAAATACTTGCCACAGATTTTGGACTTCAAGTCAAATTAGGTAGCCCAGCGTACATGATCCTTGCTATTCTAACATTAGTTGCTACTACAGTTACTTTTTAGTCGTCTGTTATAGCTGAAATGAACTTATCACTTATGGAAATGAAGGCTTTTCTACATGAATGCAGGTGCCTACGTTGCCACCACTAATTTTTTAAGTACTATTTTAATGGAAACTTAATTTGAGATATATATAGTTGTCCATTTGGTAAGGTTTTTTTTTTTAATGTGTGTACTGCTCTGATCTCTCTTGGTATTTCAATAACAAATACATGATACCTTTTGAAATGGTCCTACTGCTCTTAAATGTTGTAGATTTTGCTTTGTTTTGTGGCTCTTTGCTTTTGAGTTTGGAAAGTTTCTATTGACATATCTCCAGAATCATTGAGTCCAGTTTACTGATAAGCCGGTCTAAGGCATTCTTCATGTCCCTGACGTGTCTTTCTTTTCCCTTGGTTTCTTTCCATGTTTATATCTCTGCTTATATTACCCATCTCATTTTGTATGTAGCCTACTATTTTTATTAAAATGTTGATCATATTTATTTTAAATTCCTTGCCTTATGCTTCCAACATGTGGGTCATGTCTGAGTCTTGTATGGATAATAACATTATTTATTCAGATTGTGTTTTTTTCTTGCCTTTTATCATGTTTTGCAGTGCTTGTAGAAGTCAGACATGTATCCACCAAGTAATAGGAGCTGAGACAAATGAGTCTTTAGTGTAAAGATTTATGAAACCTTTTCAGGAGTAGATTGAATTTAATATTTACTCTAAGCATGAGTTCTAGGGGTTTCTGGTTCCGCCAACGAACTGGTTTTATTTTTGTCTGCTTTCTTGACTTTGAGCTTCCTGAACACTTCTTTGCAAAGAAAAACCATGTCTGCCTTCTCATTCAGCTATAATCTACTGTCATTATATTGGAGCCTGTTGGCGTGGTATTAAACTGGGAGAAGGAACATTGCACGATTCCCCAAATAAATCTCACATTTTAATGAGCCTACATCCTGAGTTTTGACATTCAGAGTGGAGCTCTTTTTCTCCAACTACTTACAATTCCTTTCTGGGGTGGCATTCACAAAATACTCCCTAGAAGTTTCTATTTGCTTTTGATTATGTTTTTTTCTTCCTTGGCTGAGATAAAGAGCCTAAAATAAGCCTCAGGGGGCAAAGTATCTGCGACAAATCTCCAGGGAAGATAAATAAATAAATCTTCAGGGATATCTTTCCCCTGAGAGTCAGCCTTTGTTAGGGAGAATGCACTGGGCTGTCCCACAGATTACCCTGACCTTTCCCCTGCCAGAACCATGAGGGAATCTTTCTAGACCTTCTCCATGAGAAATTCCTGGGGCTTCTAAACAGAAAGCACACTAAAGGATCCCAGAAAGGGAGCTGGTCACTTTTTAGTTCACGAGTTTCTCACTCTCACTCCTATACTCAGCCTCCAGCAAGTTGTCAGCATTCTTATATGAGTTTGTCTGTCAGCTTCTGCTCCCGGTACGAGGCTCTTTGCTGTATGTGTGTGGATGCAACTAAATCCAAAGAAGTCAGTTTTTCTATTTGTTAAGTTTCCTTTCTGGGCCAGGCATGGTGGCACACACCAGTAATCCCAGCATTCGGGAGGCCGAGGCAGGAGGATCGTTACGAGTTCAAATCCAGCCAGGGCTAAGTGAGCTCAAGGCCAGCCTGAACTGTATAGCGAGACCTTGTCTCAAAAACACACAAAAAGTTTCACTTTTTTTTTCTTTTCTTTCCTTTCCTTTTCTTTTCCTTTCCTTTCCTTTCTTTTCTTTTCTCTTCTTCTTTTTTTTCTTTTCCTTTAAGACAACAGGAGACTCCCCTGAGGTGAGGAACATAGTTAGGAAAGAGAATATCATGTGTAATTACAAAATGGAGCTAACTCTAATGGACTCAGAAGGTCATTTTGATAAATAGTAATCTAAATATGGAGAGCAGCTAGAGATGGTGAAGTATGCCTATTGTCCCAGCACTCCAAGAGGTTGAGACAGGAGGATCACAAGTTAAAGTCAGACTGGGAAGATAATGACTTAATGAGACTTTTCTTAAAATAAAAAATAAAAGGTCTGGGGATGTCACTCAGTGTTAAAGTATTTAGTTTACTCTATAGTGTGGAATAATGTGGATAGAAAGAGTGAGATATAATTCTGGTCACTTTCGAAAGAAATTATTTTGGAATAATAAGCAAGTCCAAGTACACATTATATAAATCATCCATGAATTTAGAAAATATGTGGGCAACCAGGACAATCATATGACCCCAGTCATATCATAAGACCATAATGTTTTTGTAGGTTAAAAACTGTCAGGGATGAGAAATTTCTTTTTCTTTCCCTAAAACATTTATAGAGGTTCATAATTTCTTAAAAATATAAACTATTCCCTGATCAAATGTTGTTTTTCGAAATGACCACAAGAGGGCAGTACGAAATTATGCTTTGTACCTGCATACCTACAGAGTGGTGGTTTTTTTCTTCACAGACAAAAAAACCGTTAACATGTATCACAAGATGGAGCTTTGGAGATTGTTTTCTTCCTAATTTACTGTTGTTAATATTAAAAGTAGCATTTGTTGGCACCTGCAGACCATGTCGGTGCTATCTAACATTCTTTTAAGCAGAGAATACAAGTATGTATCTCAATCTTCCGTGTGTGAACATGTTTAAAATGCCAGCAACTGATATATAAATGGTGAGCGCCTTGTCACTGTAAAGCTTCTAATCTTTGAAGATGCGTTAAGCAGAATTTTAAGTGTAGAAATCTCTATTTTAAATCCGTATCACCCTTTGGTTGATGAATTGAAATACTGAAATGAATTCAAGGGAGTGGTCCTGTGATTCATACTTAAATGTTAGTCCACTCCTTAATGTTTACGGCTCGCAGCAACCTTGATCAAATTGCTCAACTCAGCTGGGAGCGGAACTGTGTGTTTAAAGGATTAAGCGATGCAGTTGGATGTTTTGGAGTCAGACACACCTACCACAACTTGGTATGACTCTAATACAGGATGCTTTTTACATTACAATGGCAATCTCCATTCTGCAAAAGGAAGATCTCAGAAGCTTAAAAATATGCTTATGCCATTCTTCTTGTATTGATTTCCTTTTTCTTTCTTCATTCCCCTTTTTTGTAGCTGAAAATTCCCGGATGTCTTAATAGAGATATCTTTAATTTCTCAAGAGTCTTCTGATCACTGTTTGTGCACCTGTGTCTCTGTACTTCTGCACACACTTGCACATGAGTGTATGTGAGTGTACATTAGGATGTGTGCTTAACCACTGTGTGTATCTTGTGTCTGTATGTACATTCACGTGTGTATTATCTGCCTGACGTTTACATCTTTGAGTGTCCCTGCATGCCTGTGTGAAGTCTATGTTTACATATATGCACATATATAAGCATGCTTTGCGCAGTCTGCTGATGGGTGTGCTTATGTGTGTGAGATGTGGATTGTGGTGTATTCATGTGTGCTCCATGCGCATGGACAAGTGCAAGTGTGTGTTACTGGGTGATTCTTATGTGGGTGCATTTGTGCCTGTCTGTATATTTGTGGGGTTTTGGTGGGAGATTAACTCAAATAGTGCTTGTATACACGTGTGTGTGCATGCATAAAGAGGTAATGCATTAGTTAGTCTTCCTATCACTGGGACACAGTACTTAACACCCATAAAGTAAAGAAGGTGAGGTTTAATATCATTTATGATGGTTTCAGAAATTTACTCCTTCGTTGGTTGGCTTCAAGGCAGAAACACCATGGAGAAAGACATGGTAGAGAAAAGATCCTTAGATCATGGCGCCTGGGAAGCAGAGCAGGGAAATAGTGCCAGAGAAGCAGGGACAAGAGACCAGACATAGACCCAAGGTCACACCTTCATTACCCACCAAAACACACCCAGAATTGAGTTCCACCAACCCCGCAGGCAAATCCCCAAACCAATCAATTAACATTGCACTTTATCCACCACAGTGAGAGCCTGGACAAATTGTATCTCACCAACCAGATATTAAGTTTACTTCCTGATCAATACAACCGTTCACTCACTACATCTTATGAATATCTATAAAATTTTGATCTATGTTATTCAGGCAGGAGCCAAATTACATACTAGGTTCTCTCTCTGTCTGAAGTTGGTCTGGCTTCCTTTCTTGCTACACTCTGTATAAGTTATATAGTACATTCACCGTAAATGCCTACCAATTCTCTCTCAACTTTCATGATGGAAACTTTTAAAAAATGAAGCTTCTTCAATAATTTGTGGTTGTAAGATGTTAATATATTGGATTTTCTGCATGAGAAACGAATACTTCAATTCCAGATTATTAGAATTATAAATTTATGCTTCAAGAGAAGAGCACCAAAACTGCTGACCTCAGCAGTGTGGAGACTATAAATATTTCTACTACCATTTCTTTTAAGTAATGTTCCACATTACTGGCATCCTGAAAGAAAAGATGCTTGTGGAAATTATGAAAAGTTTCAAATTGTGACCATTCCAAAGAAACATACACATTCAGGCCATCTTTAACTCATATTCAGTAGGAATATGAACTATTCCTTTGGAGAACATACTGGCAAATTGTGTCTCTCAGCTGACGATGTTGAAACTCAGGGTGAGAAAGTAGGATTGCTCAACAAGATGCCTTACTTAGCAACTTGATCTGTCCTTGATCCATGGATCTTCTGTAGGATCTTCCCATTATGGATCAGGATATACCAGTAAATGTTTTTACCACATTAAGATTAATTTATTCTTTTTTTTTTTTTCTTTTGGTCTTGGGAATTGAAACCAGGGTCTTTGCACTGACCTACTTCCTTAGCACCTCTACTGGCTTTTTAAATTTTGAGAAAGGATCTGCCCAAGTTATTAAGTTGCCCAGGTGGGCTCAAGTCTGCAACCCTCCTACTTCAGTCTCCCAGAGTACTGGGATTACAAAACTGTGCCAGTGCAACTGGTTACATCCAGTCTGCACCTTCTTTTCACCCTAAACCCAATCTGACAGTGTCATCTCTGCTATAGTAAAAGTTTCAGGGACACCTCCCAGATCTGCATGTGTTTCCCAAATTCAGTTTAAGTAAACTGATACTTAACTAAATTATTGCATGCAAAACAGCCTTAGACTCTGAAGATATGCAGTGAAACTGCTTTTCCATGCACTTGTTATGGTTTTAAACCCTTTGGTGTAACCAGAAAAAACTAGAATGTCTATAGGGTGATAATCACTTAGCTTACCCTGAGACTTAGCTGTTTGGTGTAGTACTCCCACGGAAAAATAAAAACAAAATATTTTATTAAAGTATTTTACTAAAATTCATTTATTTCACTGCTCTTGCCATTTCATCTCTGTTTAAACAGATTATCTGATCAGAACAGGAATGACAATAGATTAGTGAGTACTGTAAATTTTTATGTTCATCTGATCATAGGCAATTCTACCATAATCATTGCTGCAATGGTGACCTTGTATCCCATTGAGTCCAATTCTTTAAGAGCCATGAAACCTTCTTAAACTCAAATCATTCTTCAACTTTAGGACTGGAAAGATCAATGCACAATTATATTAAAAGATGCGGTAATAAAGTCCGATAGTATGCTTGATCACAGCAATTTTCTGCAATCAGTGTTGCTAATAAGGCAGAGGGAAAGATAGTTAGAGACCCCTGCCTGTTTTTTCCTTTCATCGGCACTTTACCAGAGCTTTTCTTTTCTTTTTCCCAGACCTACTTTAGCTTTGCTCATTTTATCTTTTTTATCTTCAAGTAGTCCCATTTAATAAGTATCCATATAATATCAGGCCCTGTAATATGCTCTAGGCAGCAGCTAATGCACTGTGGAATGGTAGTTCTGAACGATTGTTGAGATTAACAACTGAGTAAAAAGGTGAATGAATGAATGAATGAATGAATGAATGAATGAATGAATGAATGAATGAAAAGTTTTTCACACATAGAGACATTCCTCTATATTACCTGTCACAGATTTCTGAGTAGTGCTAGCTCTGAGCCCAGAGCTCGCTATTCATTGGGGTACCATTCTTGTTGGCTCCCAGCAGCCTCTCTGCCTGTATAGCACACTAGTTCCTGCTTACTGTCCTCCTGCAGTCCTCCACATCTCTGCCTGAGTCCACCCTTGCTACTTGCTGCCTCCTTTCTACATAGACAGAATCACATGCCAGGAACTTCTTGGCCAAATGATTCTGTCATCTCAAAACTTATTGATATCAAATTTAAGGTACAGTATATAAAAATCTGAATCAGTTCATCATTCACTCATTTATTTTTCAAGAAAAATAATGTACAACTACTAAATACGAGGCTGTGCTACCCAAAGCGGATGTCAGGTCCAGCAACAGGTATTTCCTACCCTGAAAATGGGCAGAGGAAAGTGGGGAAGTTTCAAGGACAACCTAGCTTGAGCACTGAGAAAGCGAGTATTAGAAAAAGCTTTTTTTTTTTTTTTTTTTTTTTGTACCGGGAATTGAACTCATTACGTCACTCTTGCAATGCAGGCACTGTGCCGCTGAGCTAAATCCCCAACCCCTTGAAAAAGCTATTCTTAAGGTCCACAAAAGAGTCACGTATTAGAGAAACATCCAGTGTGGCATTTCTGATGATATTGGCTATTTGCAAAAGAACATTTTAAATTTTAGGTGAAAAAAATATCTGGAGTCAAAATAAAGAAAGCATTGAAGAGAGGGTGGTAGTGATTGTAACTATGAGAATTAAAAGTGATATTTTAAGATATACACTTCAACTGAGCTAGTAGCATTAATAAGAAATTTCCAGAAACCTGTTCAGGAGGGTGGCTAATTATTATTGTAATTAATTTATCAGCATTCAAAATGGTATCTGTGAAGCGATAACAGATGTTTTAGAAGAG
This sequence comes from Chinchilla lanigera, assembly GCF_000276665.1. Classification (NCBI taxonomy): domain Eukaryota; kingdom Metazoa; phylum Chordata; class Mammalia; order Rodentia; family Chinchillidae; genus Chinchilla; species Chinchilla lanigera. Next base: position 13,108,871 of record NW_004955421.1, on the reverse strand, counting down.
CTTCCTTTCCTCAATTGGTTCATCCAGATCCACTGAGTAGCTAGTGCCCTGCTAAAGGTCACTCTGGTGATTGCCACATGGCCGTAAACTCCAAATGAGTGCCTTTTAAATGAATGAAATTTTACTGCAAAATAATTCTGTTCAATTCTGCCAGGCTCCTTGAATGCTTTAAAATATGTCAGAAACGCAATCCTTAAACTACTAGGAACTCAACTTCATTATGCGGTTATGGTCACCAATTTTTCCTAGGATGACATATAAAACCTCTCATCTGAGGAAAACGAGGCAGATTAACGTTGCATAGAACATATACAGTCTGGATTACAGCATCACAAAAGCTACCTCTCGAATAGAAAAGCCTTTCTTTTTTAGATGCCTATGATTTCAGGGAAAATTTCCTGTGGCCTAACAGTTCTCACTCTTACCAAAAGAAAATTCTACGTAACAGGAATAAACCTTGGTATAGGGAAATCTGGTAAACTTTGATTCTTGGCGAGGAAGCAGAAGTACAGATTATCTGCTTGATTCACACCGTTGCATAGGCATATTTTATCTTCAGAACTAAAGTAAGATTTTGTATTCCTCAAAAGTTGCTTCAATTAGCTGGACTTCAGAAAACACAATGCAATCTCTTCAGTAAATAATTACTGCAAAGCAAAATGCTGGAACTGACCGGCCTGTTCGCATCAGTATTCTCGTGAAAAGCTGCTGCCTCGTGGAAGCTGTTTGGTCTTCACTCATCTCCTTGTCCCGTTTCCTCCTCTTCTGTGGTTTGTTTCTAATCCTCCTTAAATATAGTTCTTATTCTGTCACTCTCTTACGAGCATGCCTCTTACTTGGCTGAAGAATCATATTGTGCCCTGCTACTTGCGCACTTAGCATCTTTCCAGGGAGAGGACTGGTCTGGATGATCCCCCCTTCGGGGGTGAAAAGGCTAACTGTAGATAATAGAGAGTTGCCAGCCGTCTGGAGTCCACAGTTCTGACACGCGGGTGTAAAATCAGCAGCATTACCCGTAACTGGAGGGTACTGAGAACAATGGCGGTAATAGGAGCTCCCTTCCTCCCTTCACCATCTCTGGGGAGGTGCTAACAAGCATGTAAATGCTTCCTGTAGGCAAGAAGCTGTAGGAGGGCAAAGAGGCTTCAAGTCTTCAAAAACCCACAAATTGGATTATCAATTCTTAAAGTGCGCGCCATTGTTAACAAACTACGCCTTGAGGCTTAGAGTTCAGACGCTACTAAAAACAGGAAGTGAGGAAAGTATTCCTGCGGCGTGCTTTTTTTTGAAGCAGTGTTGCTTAGGTGTAGTAGCACAGACTGCAGGATCGTACTGTCTGTCTTTGAAACTTAGCTCCAACCCAAACTAGGCCCTTGGTGATGGAGAAGTTATTTAAGGTCTCTACTTCTTAGCATCCTCTTCTGTATATTGTCCATAAAAATGTTGGCTGCATCATTGTGAAAATATGTAAAACGCTATAAACAGAGCGTGGTACACGGGAACCAATATACAATTATTTATTGCTACTGGTAATGTTTATTCCATGCACACTATATGATAAGAAGTGTGCTAGAAATTAAAGGTAAATTTCAGATTTCCTACTGCAAAGGTTCTGACTGTAATAAAGCTCTTACAGTACCTGAAAAAGGTGGAAGTATTAAATCATTTCTACAATGCATTTCTCTTAAACTGCCTAAGAAGATTTTGAAGAATACTACAAATCTCAAGCCTGCAGAGGTTTGTTGTGATTTCTTTTCTCATTCTTAATAATCACTTTTACTGTGTCCTGTAAATTTGTAACTTCATTTTTTTTTTCTTAGAAAAAGACTCACAAACCTATATAAGCTTCAGATCTGCAAAATATACATGTGTTTCTACTGATTTAGCTTAGGTAAAGGTTCCACCAGTTTATTTAAGATGGTAAATAAATATGAGAGGAAGAAGTAGCATTTTGAACAATGGATTGAGGATGAAACAGCCAAGAAATTTCAAATACCAAACAGTTTCACAGGTACATCTTCAGTAGGTCATTTAAAATTTGCTCCCGTTTCTATTGTTTTTCAACAACTTAATTATACAAGTGTTGGGCCCTTGTTTTAACTAATGGAATGAATTTACCCTGTCTTGATTTCTTTCCTTTCTTTCTTGGAAGAGTCACACTAGCAAAAAAAACTCAAATGATAGAGTAAAATGGTTTGTTCTCAGTAGTGTTTTGTGTATACAGCACAAAGACAACTTGACAACAAGGAGCTCATATTCATATTTTTTCATTATTTTTATTTATCATTATCAGTGTTTTCTAAATGTGGACAGGTTGAGTGCAAGCATTTAATCAGTAAAATTACATAATATGTAAAATTACTTTCTAAAGGGAACAATGAGGAACAGTCTATGACACTAAAGTCTTTGTAATGGAGTAACCTCAAATGAGGAATTTCAGCATTTTGCATTTAAACCCTTTCAGAACAAAGTGTTCTGGGCACAGATGTTGCACATTTCATTTCCTAAAAGGGGGGAAAAAAAAAAGAAAAAAGAAATGCCATGAAATTATATATCAAGAATGGTCATTATGTTCTGTACTTTTCAACCTCTAATGATTCCACTGAAATACGAGGTGGCATAGGATATCTTATGTGTGCTAGGGTAGCCTGAGATAAGACCTGGGGTCAGGTACACTCCACATCTACACAAATCCTCAACCAATTACAGAGACCAACAACCACTGTGCTTCAAATGAGCTTGAGAAAATTGGGTTGTTTGTCCAAAATGGAGGAAGTAGATGAGAACTGCTCATTCTCTGAAAAGGAATCATGTTAATGAAATGACAAAGAGAGCCTTGTTCATTTAAATACCATAAGGTCCATCAGAATTGGTAATAGACCACATAATTGTGTCTTTTATATCTCAGTCAAATCTTTGCTAAGGGGCTGGTCTTTCCAGTCTTCTTAATGAGAAAAGAAATGGGAGGAAACTCAATTACATAATATTTAAAGTCCTTCCCAAGAGCATACAGGCTCCATAACAAACACAAAACTCAGTTACCACGTAAATATGATGATTTATATTGTAAAGCAAACAGAAATAACATCTGTCAAATAAAATACTTTGCTACCGAAACCACGATGCTGATGTTTTACTTAGTATTTTTTGCAGTTGCTTTGCAGTGATTCTTCATTATTACCTGGCTAATTATTTTTTAATGACTGTGTTAGCAAGTCTTAAAACTCCAGATGATTTTGGCTATATCCATGTCCATATGGACATATCCAAAATAGAGTGGAAATAAAGCATATCTATATTTCTGTGTATTAATTTTTAATATTTTTCTATAATTTGTGCATTTGTCTAATAAACATTTATTTTACAGAATACCTCAGCCTGAATTAATTTTAAATTCTAGAACACTAATACTATTCATTAATGTATACATGCCAGCAAAGAAGTAGTTCATTTTTAACCAAATATTCCCAAGTACTGCTTCACCACATCAAATGCAGCTGCTACACTGACCTAAGAAGGTTCAACCAGGTTATTGTTTAAATTATCTGACAATAGATTGAATGTGGCTGACAGAAATTAGTTGGGAGCACCTGTTCCAAGATACCTGCTTGACTGAGGGAACGTTAATCCTCTAACTGCATGTAAATCTTCTTCTTAAAAAATAGGAAAAGCTTCTTTTGTTTGCTTGGTGTTTTTTTTTTTTTTAATCAGCATATTTGGCCACAGTACCAGACCTTTCTTTAGAACAGCCTCCACTGGAACCTCTACCTTTTTGTCACAAAGAGATGGGTCGATCAAAGTATTTTTAAATGTGAGGCAATTGGGCAGCTTTGTTGAAGAAATCTATTCAGAACCTGCAGGTGTGTCTCCCTGCATTTGAAGTGGGCCCGTGGGATTCAGATGTGATAATGGCAAAGTGGATAAATGACAGCCTCGGCTATCAATTTCAAGGAAGTGTTTTACTGAATATAAACACCGACTGGCAAAATACAGATAGCACTTTGTGGATCCTCTTTTCCTCAAGCTTGAATTGTTCCTTGCTCCTCGGTGCTTCCTGAAAGAAGCAGAGGTCAACTGGTGACTTCTCATTGCCCTGGGAGCTGGGATATTTTCTTCTATATTTATAAAAATATAGCCCTTTTACACTACATATACACAAATCTTTAAAAAAAAGAGACTTGGTTATTTGTCCAGAAACACCTGTTTAATTGGTGAATGAGTGAATGAGTCTATCAGCAGTTCTTTAAAAAGTTTTCTAAAAATAGTTTTTTAAAAATAGTTGTTATTTTGATTAATTTGAAATTACAGTGTAACTGGTGAGCTTTGTAACTTTAGTCTCTGGAAGGCAGTTCCTTCACTTCTGAAATGGCAGTGCAGGTCTAGACTATGTCTAAACTTCTAGTTCTCTGTTCTATAAAGTATTTTTTTGGCTATTGTGTTGGGAATTATGCAGGTACTGCTAAATCAGGGCACATTTTACAAGTTTGGGCCAGGGAGACAATTTGGGCTCAAATCCTGGCTATTCTACTTCATAAGCATATGACTGGGGAATTTACTTGTTTCCTCATCTGTCAATGCTCAACTCATAGGATGATTGTGAGAATCAGGCAAGATATTGCTGATAAATTCTGGCATAAAAAAACTGCTCAATAAAACCTTTTTTAATAAAAAAAGCTCAAAACTTTTTAAAATTATTATTTTAAGTTTCTTAGATCGTGAATACTTAAATTTGCAGAATATCAATTCTCTTGTCTATAAATTAGAAAAAGTAATAATTTCCTCCTAAGATCATTATAAAGGTTAAATGAAATGAGCTAACTTTGTATACTAGCTACATAATTGATAGTTATTATTTTAGTTAGCTTTCCTTTTGTTGGGACATCCTACTTAAAATCCACAATTTAAAGCAGGAGATGTTTAATTGGACTCAAGACTCCACGACTTAGTCTGTGGTTGGGTGGCTCCAAGGAAGAACCGTGGGGGAAGGGCATGAGGGGCAGAGATGCTCATTCAGTTCCTGGGGGCCAGAACAGTGAATAGTGCCGGGGAATGGGTGAGGGGCCAGGCATAGACCCCACAGTCATGCCTCAGTGATTCACATAGGTGCACACAGAGTCAGCCTCAGCCATCTCCAGAGTGGTTCCTAAGCCAGCCAGTATAGCACAACCAAGCTTCTTTATTTTCTTGTTTGTTTTTATTTTTTATTAGTACATGTTTGTGTACATAATGTTTACATTCCTGCTGTGGAGCTGGTACATGTGCATAACACATCTGTAAGCTTAACCACCACATTCTACCCTTTCTCAACCTGACACCCAAACATGTCTCCTTAAACCACATTTAAATTCCAAATAAGCACAATAAAAATTAATAATTCTGCCTAGTACACTACAACTGTCCTGCATAGAACAGTGAACATATGAATCCCCTTTTTATCATCTCAACAATTCCAGCATTGTTCAGAAATTCAAGTCCAAGTCTCTTTGGAACAAATTCTTAACTGTGAATGTTTCTAAAATCAAAAACATGTTATATAACCCCAAGGTATAATAGCACAGGGTAAATATACTCATTCCAAAAAGAAGAATAGAGGAATAGAAAAAGAGGAAGAACAAGGCCAGACCAAAACTCAGCAGACAAATATTTAAAGCTTATAGCTGCATATCTGGCATCTGAGGTACGTGTGAGTGAGATGGGAGTTCCTGAGGGCTTCATAGTCCTATGGCTTTGCTGGTTGCAGCCTACATGATCTCTTGTCTTTCTCAGGGGCTGGCTTCATCCATGGCCTGCAGCTTTCCTCTGCATATGTTTCAATTCTTGACATCTGTGCTTTCCTGTGTTCTCCACTGCACCTGTGTTTCATGCACACAATTCACGCACCTGTCTCTTACAGGCTTCCTGCCTGGCCCACCATAGCTTCCTTTGAAACTTCGGTGGAAGCCTCCTTGCCCCACAGCTCTTTCATTCTGAATGCTGGTAAAACCAGACTCCAAGGTCTGCTGTCAGGAAAAGTAGTAACCAGCCCACTTGGACCATTGCTGCAGAAGCCTCTGTGTGCCTGAATAACTGAGCACATCCTGGACAGCCCTTCCACAGCAGGGTTCCCAGCAACTCCTCTCAAAAGAAAGGTTGACATTTTTGCATATAAACATGCAGTGAGGAGGGTCTAGCTGATTCCTGAGGTATCCTGAAAGTATCTTTCTTCTTGTTTCTGCATAAAGTACCTGTGCTAATCTTTTCAGTGCTATCACCTCCTTTGGTTTCTACTGTACAACTAATTCCTTTTGGGCTAGCATTTAAACCTTTAGAAATTTTATGCTGTGCCATTTGTTCCTGATTCTCCACATAAATATAGCTTAAAGTAGTCAGCAGTACTCATGCCACAGCCTGAATGTTGGGTGGCCTTAAATTTCCCTCAGCCAGATCAATTAATATACTCTCTTCAATCTCAGATTCCTGAAAATTCTCAGAACGTGGATAAAATATAAACCATTTATTTGCCAGAGCCTAACAGACATGTCCTGTAGTCCAATTGGTAGTGGAGTCCTTGGTCCCAACTGAAACTCCTGAGACTGGCCTTTGTTTTTTCCATCAGCATTCTGCTTTGCTGAGTCTGACCAGAATCGCGCATCAAGCTCTGCTTACGACATTTGAGGCCTTCTCCAGCCCATATCTCCAAAGTTTTCGAAACTTCTGCAAACCCATTCCAAACCGTCTAAACCACATTACTGATATAATCACAGCAAAGGCCCCACTTCTTTGCTTCCTGTTGCTGAAACACCCACAATTCAAAGGAGGGTAGGTTTACCTGGTTTCAGGCAATTCGGTCCATAATCTGTTGGCTTCCAGGGAGGCAGCTCTTGCTGGAATGACGTGATGGAGCGAAGGTGCTTAGTTCACGGGAGCCAGAAAGTAGAGCAGGGGAAGAGTTTTGGAGAGGAAGAGGTGAAGTATCAGATATAGGCCCTCAAGGTCATGGCTCCATGGCCCACCCAGGCACACAGATGATACAGCCCCAGCAATACCCCAAGTGGTTCTCAAGATAATCTAGTTGACACAATAAAGCTTAAGCACTACAGCTACTTTGTGATGTTTTTCTTTGTTATAATTATTGTTACTTGAGGATTTCTAAACTTCAGCCTTACATTTATGTGGAAAAAATGTGCTACTAAATTTAAGTAAATAGTGTGACAATTAAATTGTATAAATAACAACTACCAAGAGAGACTTTTATCGTACAACTTTCATTTATGAAATGCTTATAAAGAATTGAGTTGTTTTGGAATAAAAACGTTAAGGAAGTAATGGTGCAAATGGTACATGGGAAAGCTAAAATTCGTTCATCTATTAAATGCCAGGCACAGTACCTGTGCTGCTTAACTGAACTTCCCTGCCTGATACAAGTGTTAGCTCAAAATTGCATACCGGAGTTTAAGGTAATGGTACGTGATTACCTTAATCTTCAAGCTGAGCGGCTTCTCTTATTGCTGCAATAGCCCATATCTTGGCAACAAGATTGAAATTACTCATAGGCAGATTCCCAGCATCACAGCCTAATAAAGATCAAAATGAGAGAACATGGCAGTTATTCCTCACTTTTCTATATCCTGGTGTGGTAGAGGAAAAGCAGAGTCACTGCAACACAAAGAAATCAAATGCAATCAATGCACCTGAACTGCAGCCTCACTTCCACACAAGAAATATTGTAGAAGATGAAGACATTTGGCCAATGGCCCTTCCACACTGTCACCACTGAGTTTGGCTTATTATCCATGGGAAAGGAAAGAGTTAACACAACAGGAGATGTCACCCTGATAGAACAGGGACTGAATGAGGAAAACAATACACAGGATAATAGCGACGCTTTTTTTATTTCCAGAAAGAGAAGTAGCATATTTTACATTAAAGGAAATGAACTCCAGCGCCATATAATTAGTAGAATAAAGCAGGGGGACGTGGTTTTGGATATTGTTTTTGAATAAATAAATAGATATGAAATAAAGCAAAGCCTTTTGCCTTTCTCTTGACAGTTTCTTTGTTTGAAACAGCACAGCACAGCTTGTCTCATGAGCAGTGACATAGAAGCGGAGAGAAAGCCTTACCAAAAATGCAGACTTCAGTTACAACGGCACTCGATTTTTCTTCTTGAGATATGCTCTTTTGAAAACATCTCTGTAGTTCAGCACTGCATCAGTAAAACAAAGTCCATGAGCACAAAAACCAAATATATATTCACACTGTTGTATGTGTGAAAAATTGCTACATATGTTCAAGAAACATCTTGATGTAAATTAACCTAAACTTCCTCTATGGATACTTTCAATTATTCATGACATAAATTATGCAACAGCACTGCCAGTAGGTACTTGATAGAATATACAGAATAAAATATATATTCACACATATATTCATTCCTATATACATATTCATGCACATGAACATCCATTTATATATATTTTCATGCCTACCCACATATAACATGTTCATGCAAATATACATAAATATACACATACATAGCAGCATACATACACTACACACACACACACACACACACACACACACACCCCTACACAAAGAAAGCAAAGCAGTTGAAGGAAACATCACCAAACTGAGTTTGGAAACCTGGATGGTAGCCACTTTGTGTGAGCTGCTTCCTCCTATTCTCAAGGCCTCCGCTACATTGGTCCTTGCACCCATGTCTCTTTTAGGTATAACACGCTTCATTCTGTATCCCTCCAGTCCTGTCTTACAGATGTGCTACAGATGTTTTCTTTATCCTTTTCAACTCATATGCCAGAGCTTCTCCAGGCCAAAACTGCAGACTTTTTTTCCTGTAACATCTTGGTTTTGTTTTCTTTAATACTAGAGAACTGATCTGACTCCTTCGGTGTCAAAAGAGTGTCTATTTGGAGTCCTGGCCAGCAGAGAGCTGGTAGACTGCTTGACATGAGCAGGACTAGATTGAGTAGCTGATTTCTTTATTAAGTATGAAGATATCAAAATTAGTTATATGTTATAGTATTTTCTAATTTTACTAGACTCTAAGTGTTAATGATGAAAGCCTAGTGGAAATTTCTAATAGAATCTTCCTTCTTTTTTTTTTGTACTGGGACTTGAACTCAGGACCTTGTACTTGCTAGGCAGGCATTCATACCACTGAGCTATGTCCCTGGCTCTAGAATCTTCCTTCTTATAACTGAATTGATGAATAATTACCTAGACTTAGCTATCGTTTTTATTTGATGTTTTTATTATTGTTACTAATACTTCTTTAATATGATTGAAGGTTTATTACAAAAGATCACATATATTTATTTGTCTTGTGAATTTTTATAATTAACATAATTACCCCAGTTTTAGAGATGAGCAAGCTTATACAAAGAGATGTTATTTATCTAAGGTCGCACAGCTGGTGTATGGCAGACACTGAGATCTGAGCTCAGTATTTGACTATAAAGCCGGTACGGATAGCTAATGCACTATGCAGCTACCTTGAAAACATTTGCCTATAAGATTATGATAGGTGCCAAGTGTGGAGCTTTCATTATCCATACCCAGAATTGTGGTAATTCCAATCAGTGGACTAATTTTGCACCACACTCCCTTAATTCCAGAATGACATACCCCAGATCCAATCAGCTCTGAAAAGCTTCATCTATCAACCCATGGGGCTTTGGACAGGACATGTAGACACAAGCCACAACAGATACACAATGTATATTTGCCTTCTTTTTTTTTTCTTGTTTTTTTTTTTTTTTTCCAGTACCAGGAATCGAACTCATGACCTCATGCTTGCCAGGTAAGCACTGTGCCACTGAGCTAAATCCCCAGCCCATTATACCATGTATATATTTCAATTACCTCTCTAGCCTTTCTGAAATATTGCTGTTTTGTAGGTGGTGTGGGTGTTCCTGTGTGTGTGTGTGTGTGTGTGTGTGTGATATAAAAGGCATATGCACACAGGAGTCATGAGGAAGAGAGAGAATTCTGCTGAGATTATATTGTCTCCCACTTAAAATTGAGGAATCTAATCAAAATACATAAAGTATATAGTACAAATTGTTCTACCACACCAATGTTTATAAAAGGGTAAATAAGGAAATAATCTAAATAAGGAAGGTGCTATTTGACCAAATAATATACACATCTGGAATGACAAACTACATAGCAATGCAAATTATGTCTTGAAACTATATTTACCTGAAAAATCTTTATAGCAAGTCTTTAAGTGAAGAAGGCAGTGTATAAGAGATCCTGTGTGACAGTTTCAAAGCAGGAAGGAAGTATGTAAATAGTTACGAATACATATAATATGGGAAAGACTCAAAGTAAAATGGCAATGGTAGTTATTTCTTATGAAGTGCCTGTATCAGAGATTCTTATTTTCCATACATTTACTTTGTGTGGTAATATTTCATGTATTTACGATATGTCTACAAATACCCACATATGTATGTGTATAGATAATACTAATGTTACCCATTATAGTAATGTTACTACTTACAGTAACAAGGGCAAATACTAAGTTTTATTTTATAAAATAACTTTTGGAAAATCTCCTAATTTCCATCCTTTTCATCCTTGTCTTTGAGTCTTGCCCCAGTCAGGCGACCCACACACAAACAGATTGCAGCATCATTACCATCTGCTTCCCTCTCTGTCTGCCTGGCCACGTGCTTCCACTGGAGACTGCGTCTATGTAGATTTTTTCCAAGTAGTTTCTTTTTGCTCATTTCATGATGGATGCTTGCCCTTATACTTTCCCAACTTGTCCTTTCCAGTACCAAAGTTTCATTTTTCCGTTATGTGCATTTAAGCTTACCTAAGCTTCCACTGCTCTCACTCATGAGGGAATTCTATCTTCTTTCATTTGTCTCACTTGAGGAAGGTCAGAGAGAACAGCAGGCTAAGTGGATGCTTAGAGGATGCGCGGGGTCAGCCAGCCTTATTCATCATCTATCTAGATTCCTCCCTTAAAATCTTTCACCAGATTAGAAACAGGAAGCAAAGAGGCACTTTAAGTTACTGTGTCTCATTGCTTGAATTTAATCCTGCTGTGAATCTTTCACCTGGGACAGAGAGTGAGAATTAATGGACATTTGTAATCCAAAAATCAGTGTACTCCACAGTGATTTTACTGGTTCATCTTCTTTACTGATTATTTCTGAGTAAACTGAACACACAGTAAAGGGCAGCCAGCATAGGCTGCAATGAAGACCAAAGTTTTGTGAATACACAATTTTTCTTCCCTTTTAAATGAACGTGAATTTCTGAAGCACAGTGGACAAGAGATGACAGAAGTAAGAGGAAAGTTTCTGCCTAAGAAATCAGGCAAATCCACTGTGAGACAGTAAGGATGTTATATACTCACTGACTTCTAATTCCTCAGCCCATAAATTGGAAAAATAATGAATTTTGTTGTAATTTTAAGTAGGAAGTAAATAAGGTTTTAAATGTTGATCATGGTGTCCGGTACAAGGTAAGATATCCACTGATTATTAAGTGTTCAATAGGCAGCAAGAGGATCAGCCAGAATGATATGGGATATGTCCGTGTCCCAATCCATGGGATCTGTGAATATTACCTTATATGGCAAAAGAGTGAATACTGGTTTGGAGACAGAGCTGAGCGGTGCAATACTTGTCTAGCATGCATAGGGCCACTGAGCTACATCCCCAGCTCAATATGCTTATAAGAGATAGGAAGAGGGAATTTAGACCCAGGCACACAAAGAAGACAAATAGAATAGGTGATATGAATCTAGAGGTGGGGTTTAAAGTGATATGTCCATAAGCCAACGAATCCCTAAGCCTCCAAAAGCAAAGCAGCAAAAAGCAAATTTTGATTAGATCCTCCGGTGTGGGCACAGACTGATGTCACTTTGATTGAAACAGGAAAACTGATTTTAGATTTCTGATCCCAGAACTAGAAGAAAATGCATTTTTATTGTTTTAATCAATCAAACACTGTAATTTACTATGATGACAATAAAAAACCTAATACAGTTTTATATCTGTTTTAATAAATTCCTAAAAATGTAGAAGTGTTCCTGCAATTGGGTAAAGATAGAGGCTGAGAGAACTTAAGAAAGCTTGGTAGCCAAAGCCTACAGTTCCTTGCACAGACTACTGGTAGAAATATGAATGTTGGAGACTCTAATGAAGGCTCCAAAGGAAGGGAAAATCATGGTAGAGAAGTCTATCTGCCTAGAGAACACACACACTATCATAAGCTAGACATTGGTGGAAACATGAATGTTAAAAGCATTGTGTGAAGCATTCAGAAGAAATGAAGAATATGTTCTTATACACTGAAGGAAAAGATGACCTTGTATAGCAGCAGAATATTTGGCTGAATTAGGTCCTACAGTTATGATAAAAGTAGCATGTATAAGAAATAAACTAGAATATTTATCTGAGGAGATTTCCGCATCAGGTACGCATCCTGGTTATAAAGGGAGGAACTGTTAAGCAGGAAGGAGTCAGAATGTAATAGTGTTAGGAATCCATAAAACATACAGGTTGAAAAAATAAGACTAAAATTTGCTTCTAGGAAAACACACTCTTGAAAGAAGTCCAAGGATGTAAGTGGAAAACAATTCCATAAAGAGGTTATGGCCAGGCATGGTGGCACATGTCTGTAATGCCAGCACTCAGAAGGCTGAGGCAGGGGGATCGTTGTGAGTTCGAGACCAGCCTGGGTTACAAAGTGAGCTCAAGGACAGCCTGAACTGCACAGTGAGACTCTGTCTCAAAAAGACACAAAGAAAAAAAAGAGAGAGAGAGAGATTGCAGGCATGTGTCTCATGAATCCATGCAGCCATTTCAGCAGAAGTGAGGAGCAGAGATGACAATATGCCAAGACAGTCCACGGTGTATGTTCTTTTCGGTAATGGAGTCTCTGAGCCACACATGAGAGATCAGAAAGTTTCTGGCAATACTGCATTAGGAGTAACACTGACAAACTAGAGTGACTGGGATAAACTTGAGAACTAATGAAGGAGGACTGCCAGACTTTCCAGATTCTATGGACAGAAAGTAGGTTGATAGATTTGCTCAGGCGCAAACATGCCTTGCCCTTCAAGCAAAAAGACGGATGACTCCAAGGACACAGCCTTAGATAAAGAAGCCAGAGCTGCAGGCCCAGATAACCTTGAGCAACAGAAGATAGGATTATTTTCAGATCTTAGGGTAAGTACTTTGCCTTGTTGGATTTTGAATTTATTGGAGATAGTCACTCTTGTAGTCCTTCCATTTTCTCTAAGGATGGGAATGTCCATAAATATTTACTGTCCCTATCCTACCACTGTATTTTGGAAACAGGTCAGTTTTCTTCTTAAATTTATACTCCATGAACACAGAGAAATGTTGAAATCTTGACATCCCATGGCCCAGTTAATACATAAAATCAACAATGACTTATGTGTTATATATAACATAATAAAATAAGTATCTGGATATAAACACATAAAAAGGAAAAGACACAGAAGCAAAGGCCACATGAAGGGAGAGACAAAGATTAAAGAGGTGGGACTGTGGGGCTAGCTTCCTGCCTCGTAGGCTCCCGAAGGGAGGGCCCCCAGCACATGGGGAGCCTCGGGCCGGGAGCCCTGGTCTTTGGACCGATGGCTCACTCCAGGCCTTGTAGGCCCCTGGAAGGAGGGCTTCTGGCACACAGGGAGCCACGGGCAGGGAGCGCCGGTCTTCTGGCTGGCTAGCTTCCTGCCTCATAGGCCCCGGGAGGGAGGGCCCCCAGCGCATGGGGAGCCATGTGGCGGCGAGCGCTGTTGCTCGCCGCCGCTCAATTGAGATCTATTATGACACACAGAAACAGTGACTCAATTGGCCCACCATGCACTGACTACAGTTGCCCACCCACGGATGTGTGTGAATCATTCAAACTTTGAACAACCTCTGGGAATACATGCCATACAATGGGCCACTCTTGCTCCTGCCATTGAGAACCGGAAAGGTCCAGAGCCAGTGGAGGAGCAGCAGGTGAACAAGGACTCAGAGTACATGAGAATGCAGACTAAGCCCACAGAGTCAGAGGTTGAGTGGACTGGGGTCACGAGAGCTGCTCGGAAGCTGTAAACCAGGAGGACCTTGCACAATACCTGCAGAGACTCACTGGAAGCCATTCTTCCCCTGACAGTACAGGCTGTGGTGGAGCTCCAGAGAAGTCTGCAGCAGGATTCCTGCTGCCTATGCTGACAGGTGGGGAGAGGACACTAACTGGTTATGGGGTCCCAATGCAATGGGAGGCTGGAGAGAAAACGCTACAAAAAATGGCTTTCGCCCCAGACAGCTCACTTGATTTTTGACAACCTTTAGGCTGTAACTACTTGTTAGATCCTTCTTGTGTATCTCTGCTTTCCTGAGAAACCACTTTGAAGATACCACCATGTATTATAGCAGTCATTGATATTTTCCTACTAATCTATCCATAACTCTGTAATGTTTGTATTGTTCCTATCCTATTTCATAAATGGATCCATGTCTATTATTATGTGTTTCCTACAACAACCATTGAGAATTATTGAATGATTATTCAGTAGGTCACTCATGTATAGTTCTATTTATATTCTTTAGAAGCCACTTTGAAGATACCTAAGTGTAGTACAACAACTATTGATAATCTCCTACCTCTTTTGTCTGTAACTCACTATCATTTGTCTATTTTTTTTCCTGAGAAACTATCTTATAGATAACAATATGTAAAACAATAACTATTGATAATTTTCTACCACTTTGTCTGTAATTTGGTAAGCCCCTCCTATTATTATGTTATCCTTCTTTTACTCTTTAAAATAAAAAACAAAACAAAACAAACAAAAAAAAAAGAGGTGGGACTGTGAACCAAGCAATGCTAAGAAGATAGGCACACAGCCAATTATTTTTTGGAGTCTCTAGCAAGCGTGTGTCCTGTAACCACCTTGATTTTCAACTTCTGACTTCCAGAATTATGACAAAATAAATTTCTGTTGTTTGCAGCCACTGCATTTGTGGTAATGTGCTTTAGCAGCCTAGGAAGCAAATACAACTCTCACATCTTTGTAGTCCCCAGAGAGTGAAATAGATATTCGTCCAGGGGAAGCAGAAAAATCTTGCCAATAATGTCCTTATATCATTATGCTATGTCACATACTACATAACCATGTGTTGACCAAGGATGGATTGTATATAAAATAAGTCCAGAAAATTATAACGGAAATGAAAAATTCCTATGGCCTAGTGAAACAGCTCTTGTAACTTGGTCACACAAAATAGTCTTCTTGTGTTTGTGGTGATACTGGTATAAACAAACTGTTGCTACAGACACATAGCAGTACAGCATATACACTTCTAATACTTGTTAATGATAACAAATAATCATTATTGATTTATGTATTGGCTATGCTTTACTTTCTGCCATACTTTCACACTGTATGCCTTATAAAAAGAAAAGTTAACTATAATATAGCCCCAGGGAAGCCCTTCAGAATATTCTAGAAGATGACTTTGTTGTCATAGGGGATAGTAGCTCCATGTGTGCAGTTGCCTGAAGGGCTTCTAGTGGGGCATGATGTGTAGTTGGAGACAATAATATGATGACCCTGTATGGATCTAGGCTGATATGTTTTAATTTTTGACAAGAAAGTTTAAAAGTTAAAATAAATAAACAAGGAAAAAGTAGGCTGCACCACATAGCCCAATGTGCAGCAGGTTACACCACTTAGATTTGGTGTATAAATACATTCTATATGTTTATGCATGGGTGAAATCAGCTAATGATACCTTGCTCAGAGCTTGTCCTTAGGTGAGGCATAATTGTAGATTATTTCTGAAGATGCTGTGTGTGTTTAGCAAATATTTGCTGACTTTAATAAAAGTCCTCAAAATGGTCAAATTAGTGTCACAGAGTTCATAAAAACAGCCTCAGAGGCCACATTTCTAAAAGGCCATCCTCTTCCTCTCTTTTTTCCAATCACTCATTTCAAGTAAACACTACACGAAAAACAAGTTTAAAAGTATAACTTGATGGATGGTTCCTCAGCAACAAAGAACCACATTCAAACTTGCCCATTTACATGGTCAGTATACAAATCAAACGTAAGATTTCCCTGAAGTTCTCCTACAAACTGTATAGATCACAAGCTACTGTGTACTCCACACTGTCGGGAAAGGAAACGGCCCCTCCTCCACCACGCATCTCAGATTATTCTCGGCGTGAAGAAATTCTTTGTTCTGCTTGGTTAGGCTTGGTTCGGACTGGCTTTAAACCCCTTGCCTGGTAGCCGAATGTTGACAGAGCTTCTGTCTTTCACCAGAGGGGAAAGAAAACCTGTCAAAACCCACAAGGAATCTTCTTCTTGTTTTTAATCATCTCAAACACTGCTGAATACTTTATATCTCACAGGAGCAGCATTCTTTGTTCTCGCAGTTAGGAAGCGAAGGGGAGGGGGAAAGCAATCTGCTCTCAGCCTGCAGCGGTTTTGCAAAAGAGAGAGACAAGGCTCCGTCCCACACCTGTAAAATACTTGCTCTGAGGATGATTCCACTCTTGCTTCATTTGGCCTGTGCCCAGGCCTTGAAGGAATTTGAACTGGCAGCTCAAAACCAAGCCAAAAAATGCCTGCAATCCAGGAGGAGTTGCTGTACAAAGCCTAATTAGGTAGCCTGAAGATCACATCCAAATGGTGAGGAAGCCAAGACTTGAAGAACGCCAGCGTGAATGAGGAGGGTGTGAGGGATAGAGCTGGCAAGGCACACTCACTGTGTAATGGGGACAGACGATATATTGAGAACATGTGGAAATTAAAGGGTAGTGCACAGGAAACATGGTTGCTGGTAAAACTTTAAGATTTCTTGTTTTGGGGCTGGGGATTTAGCTCAGCGGCAAAAGCGCCTGCCTAGCAAGCGCAAGGTCGTGAGTTCGGTTCCCGGTACCGGAGAAAAAACAAAACAAAACAAAAAAACAAACAAACAAAAAAAAAAGATTTCTTGTTTTAACATCGTATTTTGCATTTCTTATTTCAAGTTAAAATTATATAAAGATAGAGTCTTACTAAGGCAGTTGTAGATGATGCATTGTTTGTCCTGATGGTAGTCAGCTTTATTTGCTGAGACCAATATCTGACATGTGTCATTTACAGGAAGAAGGGTTTCTTTTGACTCATAGTTTCAGAGCGTTCAGTTCATGGTCAGCCAGATCTGAGGTGAGAACATGGCGGAAAGACATGGTAGTAGAGAGCTGCTCAACTCACAGCATTCAGAAAGCACCAAAAGGAAGTAAGATTCACAGTGGAAGAGGCCAGGGACCAGATACAGTCCCTAAGCTCATTCCCCCATAACTTACCCACATACACCCACAGTGTGCTTCACTTATATGCTAGGTGTCTTTCAAGCCAATCAAACTGATAATCAAGATTAACCATGTGTCCATCAGAAGAAAGCATGGCTGATACTCATATACCAAAAGACAGGTTAACAACTGAAAAGAATCCCAGATTTATTTGACCACAGTTTTATAAGATACATGAACCTTCAGATGGAAGACTCAAGGATCAGTGAGAACTACCTAATTTTGTCGGTGAAGCATGAACAGCAAAAGGGAAAAATGATTGGACACAAAAGGCAGAATCTAGTGCTAATGGGCTGAGATGGAAACCCAGCAAGGCATGTCCAGATTTCTCTTGACCTCTCTGTGCAGCACTCCTTTATTCTGAGTATGGGACAGGACCCTCACTGGAATGGTTATCTTATGTCCTACAAAAGAACAAGATGTGCTAGAGAATTCTTTTGTGGCCTACTCTTATGCAGAAAGCCCAGGGGATGTTAGTGAAACAATTTTGAGTTTACTACTGTCTTAAAAGCATCGTTGCTTCTTATGACCTACTTTATAGAAAAATAATTCTAACGTGTAGCTTTCCTCAGTGGAGAATGAGGAATGAGTGATAGGAGAACAAGAGAATGTCAGAAGGACGTTTTGCTTCTGCGGTTCCTTCTAAAGTCTTTTTGGTCATCATTTCTGCTAATCCCCAAAAACGTTATCCTCCTCAAGTTTTTGGATATACTCTATCCCAGGTACCATAATAAAAGATCATATTTATAGTTTATTTCCCTACCCGATGAAATCAGATAGAGAAAAAAATTAAGACAGGTTAGAAGATTTCCTTCAAATCACACAGTTCATAATTACTGGAGCCAGTGGATAAACTGAGGCTCATGAGCTTTATATTAGATCATGTTGTTCTTTGATAAAACTTTGTAACTCTACTCTTTAACAACAGTGAACATTTTCTCTTGCATGTCATTCACAATAAGACTTGCTATCAGTAGTCTTTTCAGATGTAGATGTGGTAGAATAATAGAAGGATTCAATTAAACAAGATTTCATCCAATATTTTAAGATACTGGGTCAACACCTAGTATGCCTAGTTGCCTCCTTCCGGTCTCCCTGGGCTGAAGGAAAATGAATCATATGCATCATAGGTGCTATCTAAAGTTAATGGGAATCTGAAATATGCGTAGTTATTTTCAGGTACTCTGAGAGCTGCAAAATGAATAAACTCTTTTGTTTGTAAGTTTTTTTGAGACAGTGTCTCACTATACAGTTCAGCCTGCCCTTGAGCTCACTTTGTAGCCCAGGCTGGTCTCAGACTCACAACGATCCTCCTGCCTCAGCCTCCCGAGTGCTGAGATTAGAGGAGTGAGCCACCACATCCGGCTAAGATGAATAAACTAATATACTTCCTGTTCTCAGAGAGCTTATAATCAAGAGAGAAAGAGAAGGACCTCATGGTCAAGGTTAGCACAACGGTCAGTTGAGGACAAAGCCTTTCCTCGCTCTGATTACACTTCCTCTGGCCTTTACACATGTTCACGGGTGTCACTGGAAAATAAATGTGAACTGTTTCTCCTCTGGTAATTGTCCTCTTCGGTTTGTAACAGAATAATTCAGTTTATCTGCTCTAGCAGTACCTCCTACCTTTCTGGCTTTGTCTCTGACTGTCTCTACCTCTTTTTATTTCTCTAATAAGCAGAGTAGCTCTTGTGACATCTTTTCAATATGAGGGAATAGCATAAATCAATTATTCATAGTTAATAGAAGCTGAAAAGATACATTTCAAAATGAACGTGGTGCAAAGGCTTGCTGGAGATAGGTAATGAAGAATAAGAGGCAAAGAGTGCTCTGTTTGGCAAAACCATAAAATATTGTCCTCCATTGATTTACTCATTCAAAATGTAGGTGACATTGAGTCCAAATCAATTCATACGTAAGCGGCCATTCTCTCCCTTACCCTGTTCATGGCCAGCCAAGTAGAATTCTTACCTTTGAACTTTAGATGCTCAATTTCTGCTTCCTGTATAGTTTTCAGGTTTTTACAGAATATGAGGAATGAGAGAAAGTGAGACAAGGTGGAGAGAGGATTATTTAAAAAAACAGTGTTTATAGAGAAGTTTGAGACGAGGAGATCATACTGAAATGGATGCTGTGAGATGACAGGGTACAGAGAGAAGGAAAGAGGGTTTTGTAGTGTTAACTGAACGAGGAGTTTTCTTCCCTGAAAACTGCAAGTTGACATGTATAGTACAATTTGCACTAGGTCTGCCCCATAGACTGGGTTAATGTGACCAGGACACTATTCAGAAACTGCTCCACCTGGATCCTACCTTGCATTCAGTCACAATGGACTTATCTTTTTCTGTGTGGAGGTCTTATGCTAAGCAATGTATAAGGTAATAATCAAGGCTAGTATAGTTCCCAGCCCACAGGGTTTAAATTCCAATGAAAAGGTAATGAATCAGAACTATCACAATTATAGTAGGACTATAATCTGTGAGCACATGTGTTGCTTTTCAAACATGGTATTAGCTATTCTTTAGATCAATCTTGTGAGATCAATGTTATTAAGCCTAGGAAATAATAAAAGAAATGAGCAAAGAAAGCTTAAATTCTATTCAAATACGTCACATGAAGTCTATAGAGGAGTTGGAATTCGATACATAGGTCAACCTGAGTCCAAAAGCATTTACCTGGGAGTCAGAAACTCTGAAATGGCTAAGATATGTGAAAGAATTGAGAGCTTACAACTGTTAGGAAATGCCAACAGTCATGGATTGGAAGAGGAAGATTAAGAATGGATAAGTAAGGTGTTAAGATTCACAGAGAGACATAGGCCAAGGTAATAAGATGGTGCAATATTTCCAAAATCTAACAATATATATTGATAATATTAAATATAGGGAAAACTCAGGATGACATATAATCATGTGCCTGTTATTTGTGAAATATTCACATCAAATTATTGCAAGCGTAATCATCAAAATGGCTAGGAGTTTTTAAAATTATAAAGCACGAAGACTTACTGGTAAGTCTTTGAAAGAGAAAAGGCTAGACCACCTTGGTTGTATTTATTAATTACTGGTTCTTTTCTGCAGCTCCAGGGAAAAACTGTGTTTCAAGATTCACACCAGTGTATGCATTTTTAATAGATCACAAAGTGAATGGAGCAATCTAGAGGTGTGAGATAGGATAGCACTGTAACTACATTGGAGTGATGGCTCTGTCTTATATAATACAGCATGAGTGAGTAGAAAAACTATGGTCTTATATTTAGGAATGTCACTATGTCTTTGCATGTTTCATTTAATTAACTGGTTCTCTATGTGTGGAGCAAATGAGAGATTAGGCCAGGTGAATTGCATTATGATCACCAGGAGCACTGATTCTTATTTGTACTTATAAACCTCTTTTCCAACACAGTCATGTTTACTATTAAAAACAGTAAAGTGTTATTATATTCATCTTATTATTCTCATAATGTTTCTTTTTCAAGCTAAAATTCAGCAAATTTAAGCAATACACCCCGATCAGATAACCATTGACAATCAAAATAAAACTTCCTAGCCTCAAACTTTACATAGAAAATGATGATATCAGAAAAGAGAGGACAGTTGCTGCATTCACTTTCTTCCTAGGACCTCCTTACAGCTATCTCCTAAGAATATTTATTTCTGAAACAAGAGAAACCTCTACCTAGCACTTAACTAAGAGATTATTGTTGTTAAAAAGGCCTGACAGGCATTGATATCTAACTTTGCAAGGACATTTATTACCAGATTTCATGAAGATTGTACATGTACAAACACAATTTTTTTCTAAGGCAGGGTAAAAAGCCTTGGTAATACTATTAATGAAATTTCAATGGGCAAAATAAAAATCTTAAAAGATTTTACTGTTTTCTGAACAAGTCCACCTTGCCTCATGCTATCCTGGAATAGGAATGATTAAAATTGTGAGCCATACGAAGTAGAGGCCATGTACTCACTGATGTGGGAAAAAGTAGAAGTGTAGTACAGCACGTACTAGCATCAAGCACTAGTCTGAATTATTATCAGGTCCTTTAACATCTGTGAGTTTTTGAGCACGCAATTTAACCTGCATGTGGCCCCATTTCCCAAAATGCCCTGGTGATAATGCCGATCTCCTTGAAATGTGGTGAAGAGGTAGAACAAGGATATAAAGTAGTGACAGAGCTCTTGTCCATGACACATGGTTTTCTATGGATTAAGAGAGTCAGTTTGACTAGTACCACAAATTCTCCAAGGATATTTTTTTAAATCATGTTTTTTTTATTAAATTTATTATTAACCAATACACAAAACATATCAATGAGCTATGTGAAGCTACAAAACTGTTAAGTACTTTCTAAAGTTTAAATCGGGTTAAACATACCTATCTCCTCCTTTACAGTCTCTTTTTTTTTTTTTTTTTTTTTTTTTGGTTTTTCTCCGGTACCAGGAACCGAACTCACGACCTTGCGCTTGCCAGGCAGGCGCTTTGCCGCTGAGCTAAATCCCCAGCCCCTTTTACAGTCTCTTTATGGTTAAATCAAACATAGACAAAATCCTCTCCTGTTTCTGGTTTCCCTCCTCCTCCCTCTTCCTTCTCCTTCTCCTTTTTCTCCTTCTCCTTCACATCTTTCTCTTCCTCCTTCTCTTTATTATTCTTTTTCTTCTTAATTTCCAGGGCTGGGGATCAAACCCAGGGCTCTGTGCCTGCTAGGCAAGCACTCGGCCACTAAAATACACCTCAGACTTTTACAGCTTCTTGAAATGTACATTACATTACTGTCATCCATGATCACCCTACTGTGCACAGCACGGCAGAACTGCTTGCTCCTATCTAACAGTAACTAGTACCCGCTGGTCAGCACTGCCCCACCCTTCCTCCCCCATGACAAAGAGTTCCATAAACCACATATTCATATACCTCCTTTAGGTGATATTTAATCAAAAACATTTCAGTTTGACGGTTATGACAACAAAAGTATGTCTCTATGTGAGCAAATATAAAGCTAAGTGTTTCATGCTGCCCATTATTCTTCTAAAAATATGAAACAGCTAATTTAAATTTGTACTATTGATTATATATATGGACATAAGGTTTATTTAAATTAGGTGATTGACTTCATTATATCAGTTTTCACTTAGGGACCTGTGGTCAATAAATTAGATTGGCTGTATCTTCTATACCATTTTGAGTTTTATGGGCTTTGATCAATAATTCGGAAGCAGCTTTCCTTTAGCTGACAGTCAACAGAAGCTGAACTGAATGACGTGGATGTTAATCAAACTTTGCTGGCTTTCCAAGCTGTGATTTTATTTAAGAATGAATAGACATAAATGCCCTTTCATGTGCCAAATATAATTTAACCACGCAGTATATTACGGTTATTGAAAGTTGCAGATTCTAACAAGAACGATCTGGGCTTAAATTCTGGCATTATTATTTATTGATGCTTGTCCCGAGACAAGTCCAGCTTCAGCCGGGCCTCTCCAGGCTCCAACCTGCTCATCAGCACAATGAACAGCAATTGTTCCTAAGTTATAACTTCGTTGGGAGGATTAAACGACATAATGTTTTTATAAGCAAAAACACAAAAGGCTGGGGATGCAGCTTAGTGGGGGTTAATCCTCAGTTCCCCAATAGCCACTTAGAGAAATACTTCAATAATTGTTTCTTTCTTCACGGTTATGATTTTAATTGTTCCATGATATTGAAATGCTTAGCAAATATTCCATGTAAGAATTTTTATGCAGCAGATAAATATTTTTATGTCTGAGGAGGTCTCAGGGTAAATAAAATTACAGTACTTATCTTGAATTCCTTCTTTTCAGGTTAGAAACTTCAAAAACCAATGATCACCAAAGACGGGGTCAAAAATTTGGATAAAACAACTGCAATACTTTTTAAAACATTTTATTGCACTAAAATAGTTTTAACAAATTGTTGTAAAGACAGTGATACCATCATGAAGCAGGAAAGGAGATAGAAATGGATCCTCTAATTAATAGATACAAGCTAAGAGCCAAAAGGAGAGGGGCATAACACTGCTTAGATATATCTCAGGTTGGCAGGTTTTAGGGTCTCCAAATGCTTCTTGTTTCCTTGGTAGAGATGCAACAGAGTGAGACAGGAGTGTATGAACATTAGGAAATCAAGATTTTTTCTTGTATCTACAAGAAATTTACTGATGGTAAGTAAGGAGAAAACCAATGCCAAGTGTGCAAATTGTCTGGCAATCTAGCAAAAGAAAACCGGCAAAAGCACAGGAAGTCATTTCCCCTGAAACAAGGGTAACTGCTCAGAAAGAGAACTTGAGCTTTCAGTGGTTCACGCCCCATGGTCCTGAGGGTAGAGAGAATCAGTAATACAGCACCATAGTAAATGATAAATGAACACTTAATGAATTGAAAACAGCCCAGAGAGCCAGATCTGCAGACACAATGCAGAACCTCCGGAGGGGAGGAAAGGAATAGATCACCAATGGAGCAAAATTTGTAGTTGTATCTCTTTCGTCAAATCATCATCTGATTTATTTTTGAAATTTTAAAGAAGTGCAGTACCACTGTGAAAAACTGTGAAATGCAGAAAAATAAAAAACATATCTTTAAAAGATATTATTTTACAATTTGTCACTTGACTTAGCTACTTTCTAGTCTGTGAACTCAGGTGACTTAATTAAGCCTCCAGTCACCCATGTGTGCAATGATATCTTCTTGGCATTTGGAGGGGAATAAGTGAGACAACATATAGGCTAAATATAAGACAATGCCTGGCACAAAATAACTGAGTATTAAAACTAGTAGACCTAACCGTGAGATATATTTTATAAATATATGTGTAAGTTTATCCAGACTTTTTTTTTAATATAGGTAACAGATCACAGAATTCCTTTCCTGGGTACACATTATATATTCTGCTCTTTCTATTTTTATCATAATCACTTTTAAATACCAACAGACTCTGTAGATAAATATTACATTAGATAGCTACATAATATCCCATCACACGAATTTCTCAGTCTTCTTCAGTTTCTTTCACGGTTAGAAATTTAGGTTGTTTCATCTCACTGCCTCATAAACAAGGCTACATGAAGATTTGTCCATTTGTAAAATTTCCCGTAATCTCTCTTGATTACCCTGTACCTAGCCACCTACCCTGAACCTAGCCACCTCCGTCCCAACCACCTCCTCTCAGTTCACCATCATCCAAGCCGCCTCAGTCACACAGCAGCCCCCAGTACATTCTGGTTTTAGTCCTGTCTCTCAAAGCCATTCCTTTTCACTTGGAACCCACTTTGTCTACAAAATGATCTTTAGATTACTCTATGATTTCATATCTTGAAATTTTTCTACCCCTCCTTCTCAGGGCCACCAAACCCTAGGCACAGTGTTTTTGTTTTTTGCCTTTGTTATTTATGCCAACATCTGTCTTGTTTCAGAGCCTTTTAGTATCTCTTAGTGAAATCTGGCCTGTCCTTCTCCCCCAGTTCTTTGTGTGATTACCTACTTATTCCTTCTTTGGTGGCAATTTAAATATCATATTGCAATAAAACCCATCCCTGTCTACAGCATATAAATCAGTCCTCTCTCCCTTATCCCTTTATTGGCAGAGTTATGTCCTGATAATGATTAGTCTAAATTCATTCACTCATATTTCTTTTTTCTTTGTCACACTATATTGCAAGCTTCATGAAGGCAGAGCTTTCAGCTATCTTGTTATATCAGCAATCTCTACTGTGCTATGTGCCTGATACATTGTTTTATGCACAGTTATTTTTTAAGTAAATGAAGAAATATTATTTGGTCAGATTTCTACAGGAATTCTGTGAACAAATCGATGAGCAAGAGAGCAAACACACAAAAATTGGAACAAAACTTTGTTCAAGCTTGAATGAAACAAGAAATAGCAGAAGTCTTTTAATATTCATGAAATGTTAGCTTTCTTCTGGCATTAAACCTAGACTTCACCATCTTACAAATGGCCAAAACACCTAGTAAATCAGTCTCCAGCCAGATACAGAAAGAATATAGAGAAAGGATTTCAGCAGAGATGAAGTGAATACAATCATAGCAATCTCCAGAGAACCCAGGTGATTTACAGGTAGAGTCTTCTAGAATTTCAACTAGGTCCCTTATAATATTCTGGCTGAGAAAAACAGCACAGTTTAAGATTCACTGTCAATATCAAATTCTACTGAGAGACGTGGCTTGAAAAATGCACACACCTTCCCCAGTAATGATTCAGGTGACTCTAGGAAGAGAATATCCTTTTGGCACTGGTGTCCTTTTCTTGAATAAAGTTACATATTTTGTGTTCTCATAACTACTTTTCCTTGTTTCCAGGAAAAAAAAAAAAAAGATAGATTCAGCTTGTCTCCTCCAAAGTCATTCTTGTCTTGCAGTTTGCAATACTGAATTGTTTTGATTTGTCTCATTCTGTTATTAATAGTGATTTAAAAGAAGCAAAAATCAATATTGAACATTGACCATTATCAAACCACCATCAACTGCCTGCCTCATTAAAACCAGATTGTGGAGACTGTGATAGACTCTGGTTTGGGGAGTTTACTATCGGGCATAGGAATGATTTTGTTCTGAGGTCAAACAATTTCATTCATGCCGCAAATCACTTTGCTTCCAGTCACTGTGCAGAAGCCTGTGTATGTTTATCAGGGATTTTGGATGGCTCCCACTATCTGTCTGTGCGCCAGAAACTTTGAAGAGAGCATTGTTCTTCTGCAGTGAATTCCAGTTCAGGACAGAAAAGACTTTTCCTTCTCAAAATGACTCCTTTAGAACCAAGCCTTCTGTGTAGGGTTTCTCAGGCTGGATATCCATTTAGTTTTGCTGTGTATTTGTGGTGTGCGTATATGTGTTTGCATCTGCATGTACTTCTTCATCCTAAGATGTTGTTGCTGATTTCAAGGGGTGCTCCTTACTACAGCTCATGAACAAAACTGTGACAAAAGGCCTTGTGATTTCAAAGCTTCCCTGTATTTTCAGATAAAGTTGCTTTCTAGTTCCCCTCCCTGTGCTTTCTGTTCAGAGAGCTTCAAGTCGGATGCCAGTGAAAACACGAGGACGATGCAGTGTTCCCGGGGAGAACTGCTTTCACCCCCTTTGCAAACATGTTATTTTCATTTTAAATTAAAAAAAAAAAATTCATAGAGCATTTTCCACCGGACCATGCTGAGGGGGCTGGTCTAGCTTCCTTGGTAATAGATTTTACCAGTTGCTACCAATAAGGTATTGTTTTGTGATGGCTACAGAATTTGAAACCCTCTGCCACTTTGAATCCAGCTTTCAAATGTCCTTTGGCAAGGCCTGCCAAGAGCAAGCCAGTGTTTCATTTGCAATTGAAAGAGACAGCTCCTATCATTGAATGCGGGTTTTTAATGGAAGGGAAAGAGCAAAAGTTGGAAAGGAAGAAACTCCATGAAGAGCTGAGGAGATACTGTGACTGTCATTGTTCTTGAATTTTATTTTGTCTTAAATAATGCCTGTCACGGACCCCTTGGCACATGACTGTGGGTAGCTTGAAGTCAAACTTGTAAACCAGGTCACTTACACCAAAACGCAGCCAGTGGCTTTTTCATGTTTGAAGTGAGCCGAGTGGGCCCCTCCCCCACCAAGCCAGCTTACGGACTGACCTTTAGTTCCTCACTGCGAGGAAGTTTGGCTTCTCAAAGGAGGAGTCAGACCAGTTTTGACACAAAGTAAATCACTTGCCAGGAAAGCCTTGGGCGGAGGCAGGAATAGTCAGCACAGGAGAAGCATAATATACGCAAATGGTGGTGAAACCAGGACCTGGAATTTAGGAGAGGAGGTCACCCATGGCCAGGTAGGAACACTGGAAGAGTTGGCGAGGTAAAACAGAACAAGCAGATAAAGCTCTATGAGACAAAGAGTAATGTCTTTTTCCAAATGTGTAACCAGGTAGGGTGGAAACATTTCAACCACTTTTAAAAGTTTTATACAGTACTTTAAGGCTTTACCCATAACAAAAAGGTATTAGTGCAAAAGAGGCCATGTTTTAAAAAGCAGTTTAATTACTACCGCCAACCAGAAGAACAAGTGCAGGTTGGCCTTGCCCCTAAATACCCTGATTTTGTATCCAGATTACTAACTGAGATGGCACATTTCTGTCATGAGGGCACGAAGCACACCGGACCAGGGAGGAAGTGCAGAGCTGAGCGAGGGCCTGTGCTGCTACTGACAGTTGTGAGGCCTGGACACAGGCCGGTCGCCCTCTGGGCCTTAGGTCTTTGCCTGCTGAGAAAAGTGGTGTAGAGGAAAGTTGGGCCAAACAGGTGAACGCCCTGACTCATCTGCTCCACAGCTGTGTGACTCGACCCGGCTATGTCAACACTCCGAGCCCAATGTCTTTCTCTTTTGAGTGAGACAATCAGGCCTACTTTGTGGGAATGGGTGTGGCATATTAAGAAAGCGTGTATGGGTTTGGCACAAGTAGGTACTAAGTGATAGTTATTATCTACCTAAGGAAGAGGTGGGGTTACTTTCCCGATTCCTTCTAGTCCTTACAATTTTCTCATACTCTGGATTATTGTTAATGGTTTGAAAATTTCAAGAACGTGTATATCCACTACAGTGATATCGAATAAATGAGACTCTTCATGTCTCTGGTAGGGCTGTTCTGATTTCACCAGTTTATTTCAAAAGAGAACAGACTCACTGGGCTACAAGAAAACAATATGCCATGAGAGAAATTAATTCCCTAATGGGGACTTTCCAGAATATTGCCACTGTGCATTTCTGCTTTCAAAAATGATGCAAGATAAAGTGTCTCCTATCTCTCTCAGGATGTGACTTTACAATCCAATTATTTTTACTGTCAGGAAGCATTTTCTTCATTCGTAGTCAAAAATTACCTCATTAATTTCAGCTTGCACCTTACTAAATACTTCCCTTTTCTCACTGATTTACTGGATATCTATCTCTAAAACAATTTTTTATCTGTGTGTGTTCAGGGGGGTCATTTTATAGTGCATCTCTTTTATCAGTAGTTTTCTTACCAAAAACATGCAAGTGGTGTGATTTTCCCCTCGACATTTGCTATACCTCTTTGTCACTGAGAATGTATGAATTAATTGGAATTCCATTGTCTCAGTTACTTTGCTTCACTTGCTGAGACAAAATACCTGACACCCAAAGCTCAAAGAGGAAAGGTTTATTTAGCTGACAGTTTGCCAAGGTCTCAGTCCATAATCAGCTGGCTCCCAGGCAGGGTGGCACATGGCAGAGGGGCAACAGTTCATGGTGGCAGATGACAGCCAAAGCAACAAGAGCAAACACTGTAGAAGCAAGCCTCTCTTCCCTCCCTTATATTGTAGGAATGCTACCTGCCCTAGGGTGGCTGTAGCACTCACACCAATCTCAGCACAAGGTAATGAACCAATCATAAGCTCTAGATTCAGCCTCCTCCAGAAAGCATACCCCACCCAATGACCACCTGAGGCTTTGGGGAGGACATCCAGACATAAACCATAACAGCCACTAACACTCACTTAGCCAAAAATCCCTCAATTATAGGGTTTGAGGAACAGGAAACATGTAATGGTAAAGCTCAGAGTTAGGAGAAACTGGTTTAAAAGGACAAGAAAATCTTCTAAGATTCATCAAGGTATCACTTGATCTATATGATACACATAATTCCTGGTGGCTCAAGGGTCACCAGGACCAGCTATGTCTTCATTTTTAAGAGATACTCTAAAATCCTGCAAGATATGAGCAAAATTTTGTAATTAAAATTATAATTAAAAAATAAACTGTTTACTGTGACTTTCAATATGAGGAAAAAAATTTAAATTTGAAAACAGTTTTTAAAACCAGGGTAAAATTTGAGGCAGTTTGTCTTTTTTATTGTTGTATTGCTTTTCTGGTTGGTTCTCTAAAATATTTTTTCTAGAATACTCCATTTTTACTATTTTTTTTCCCACACATTATCACTTGAGTTTTTCTAGTTTTTTCTCCAGATATTATCAGTTGATTTATGTACTGATTAATGAAATAAAAGCATTAGAAAATTAACATAATTGACTTTTAACATAACTAGAAGTTAAGGGGTAGGAAAGTCTTCATGGGTGGTGAAAGCAATGACTCAGGATGTCATCCAAGAAACATATTCTTTCCATTTCTGAAAAGATGGTGAGAAGGATCTGATCTGTTGGTCATAGCTTAGGACTGGTAGCTTGATGGATGAAGCAGTTCTAGAGATCTTACCACAAGCACAATATGCGAAGAGATTATCTGTTTTAAAAGCAAGTAGAGTTTCAGGGAAATTTCAAATCTCAGTGGGTGGTGATGGTTCTTACCCCCATGTAATAGCTGATAAAGGACACTTAAACCAATCAACCCCAGGCATGAATTTGTGTCTGTGTGGGAGAATAACAGATAATGTATGTATATGGGGATAAAGGACTTTCTGTCCTGCTCACTGTTGGAGTTTGCTGAAATAAACTGATAAAAGGAAGGTTAGCAGGAGAAAAATCATACAAAGTATTAATATATACATATTCACAGGAGACACACAAAATGTGAAACTCAAAGAAGGGCCAGCGGATTGAAACTCTATTCTAGAGTATGGAAAGTAATGGGGCCCTGGGACATGAGGAGATGGAGGCAACCAGTTATGGGAGGATAGAGGAAAAGAAATGTACTGCCAACAAAGGTTTTTGTTCAATTAAGCTAAGAAAGACTCAGGAAAACATCTCCAGATTGTATGGCAATCTCTTAACTAATGAATATTCCCTATAAAGGAGCAAATTTTCTTTACATGAGAGCAGATTTTAAGAGTTATTCCTATGTCTATAATTCATTTGCATAGACACCTCAAAATGTGACAAAGAAGTGTATTTTGATGTGGAAATAGTCTAGCTTCCCACACTTAAGAGTACTGTAATTGTGACAAAAAATCAATTGGGGAATGAATACAAAGTGGAAATCCAGTGATGCCTCATATATTAGTAAAATGGGAATCTTTAAATTGTGTGCTGATATCACTACCGAACCAAAAACAAAAGCTGTTTTACCTGTTCAGGAACAATATCCATGGAAGGTAGCTGCTCTGATGATTTGGGAGAATTTTTGTAAAGAATCCAGTCGTTTTCTTGATCTTGTCATTGAGAAGCTGTTTGTTTTATTGTTTTAAGTCAGAGTTCCTTAAGAATACAGTTCACGAGGTTCTTAACAGCCTTTTCACACAGTACCATATTATATTGTGCTGTTCCTATATGTTTCCATGGAAGAGAAAAGAGATATTTATTGAGAAGTCAGTGGGTTAGAATTAGGCTTTGTACTCAGCATTTTAAAATACATCTTATGCATTTCCTTTATCAAAACTCAGAATTAGTGTCAGACACTGTTTGCTATCTAGCAAATAGTAGCCTTCTCTAAAAAAAACGCTCAGATAAAGCACTTACTTCCCATTCTCTCCTGTCACCGGCTGACCATCATATTTGGAGTTTTTCCAGTACAAGACACAGACAAGTCTTCCAGGGTATCTGGGCAAAGCAAATGCTTCTCTGGTACAAGGCCCATCTCTTTCAATTCCCATTAAGTTTATTTACGCTCCACTATTTATATTATAGTTATTTTAAATATTTCCTATGGACATGTCTAGAGTCATATCAGTATCTTAGTTTCCTTTCAAACATGAAAGGAAACTCAAGAGAAGGGAAGCTTCACGGATTTATCCAGTTTTCAGGTAAATGTTTTCTTTTGTTTTTTGTACTGGGAATCGAACTCAGGACCCTGTGCTTGCCAGGCCAGTGCTTGTGCCACTGAGCTATATCCCTGGCTCCAGGATTTATCCAGTTTTGTTGACTATGTTTTGTCTTCCTTCCTGATGTTCCATGCTTCCTTCTTTCACTGTTTCTTTCTGTTTAGAAAACTTCCTTTAGCCATGCTTTTCATGTAGGCATGATGATGACAAATTGTATGGGTGTTCAGGTACAGGTAGAGCTTTGTGCAGTTAGTAGTATAGACTTCCATCACAGATTTTGCTATTATGGATGGGACCACAGCTCTTTCTGTGACATTGGCTACAGTACAGTGGTTGTGGGCTGAAGGTTTTCATTTCGCTAAGCTCAATTTTCTTTAGGCTAATGTGAATGACCTTTTATCTTCTGAAGATATTTTTCACTGATCTCCATGGCATTTTCAGGTTGCCATTCTCTTTAGCTACAAGCATGGACACATGAGAAGGAGAAATGCATGCAAGTCACCATCATGTTACGGCTCAGGTCATCATTCCTGCCTAGGCTGAGTGCAGTTTTCTTCAATTTTTAAAATTTTCTTAGGATTACCATCATCTTTACTTGTACTTTGAGGGTGGGATGAGGGAAAGTTTGTCAACTCCATGTTTCCAGAAGCAGAAATCCTTCCAGAATATAGATTTTAAATAAATTCAGATGTTCCTAGATGGCCAGATGCTCACAGACCTCATTTGGAGGATTGTTTTATAGATCCTGAAACTGAAGCCCCAAAAGACCAAATAAAAAGCATAAATGTCAAATATTCAGGTTGCAAAACATAAAGTCTATGTTGGAGCCTACATCTCTTGGCTTCCATTTCAATATTATTTTCTCCTTGTGACACTAAACAAAGCTGTGAAAATACTAAAAGGAATGAATGTGCCAATTTCACTGGTATTCAGAGATCAAATAGTTTACCTAAAGTTAGTTCATGGGCTGAAAGAAAAGTGAAGCCACAATGTTTTTAATTCATTTGCTTCTCACAAGCTGCAGTGTAATCTACTGAATAGGATTCCAGGCAAGTGTTCCAAGCTGGGGCATTGTCTGCACATGAAAGAACTTCTTGGAAATTAAGTCAATACAGTATATTGAGGGTATTGCACATCGCCAGGAGAGTCTGACTCATACACAGGGAAGCTTTTCCAGTTATGTTAATACTCACTTGGCAGCTGCCTCTCTAATTGCCTAAGTCATTTGGTAGACATGCAGGAGATGTTAATTCTTAGCAAATATAGCTATTCATAAGTCAGTGTCAATTGTTTCACCTTCCACAGGAAGAGTTCTTCAGATGTCACTGCCACAGGGGGCAGAAGGTCTGTATTTAGTCACCAGTGAGGAGTCCTCGAATTCCCTGAAGTTAAATCTAGAGGGGTAGGAAATGGCATGAGACCAAAGGTAGCACATGAGTGCATCTAATGAAATACAGGCATCCTTCCGTGGCTGCCGTTCTTTGATTGGCCCTGTGCACAGGTTGTACCAGATGGTGCTCTCATGGTTTCCATCAGTGGAGAAATGTGATGAAGAAGGGGAAGAAAAATAGATGAGAAAAATAACACCAATCTGCAGAGCTGAAAAAAAATATGATTGCATAGCTAATGACCCAGGGAATTACACAAAGCCAAATTCATTGGAACTCAGGCCACATGCAGGCACATGCCACAACTTAATGATAAAAGATGAATTGTTTTATTTGCTACATAGTAACTCATGATGTGGTAGTAATTCTTCTTTCTAAATCACTATCACAGAAGTCAAGTCATAGGAAGATGGGTGTAATTTGAAGTCTTTAGTTTTTGAAAGGGAATTGAGGTAGCAGGTCTTAGAATATTTTAAAAAGTTAGGAAAGTTCAGTAAATATTATGTTGCTATCACTTTAACCTGTGGAACTAGTAAGCAGCAACCCATAAGATGTTGCAGGCAGACTTTCTGCCCTCAAAATATAGATTCTGCATTCCTTGGAGGGAAGGGTCAAGCCTTGCCCTCCATTTGTGGCCATTTAACGGCATTTATTGAAATTCTGCCATATATGTGTCCCTGCTTAACAACCTGTGATAGAAAGATGAGAAAGACACTGCTCCTGCCTGGTCTGGAAGGACTCACACTGTGTAAATATTGATTGAGGGTGGGTGAGTGATTGCTATTCCCCACAGAGACCCTGATGAGGTTTCTGAAATTCTCACTTCCTTCTGTTATAGCTGTGAAAGCTGATATTCAAATGCTAGTACTTCAAGTATTCATTCTGTAATTCATTCACTCAGCTATTCACCAACTCTTTATTGAATATTGATTATGTGTCAGGCACTGTCCTTGGCACTAGGATAAAAGTGGGAAGTAAAATTTTCATAGAATTATAATATGTGGACATATGTCAGTACAAGCTCTGACTTTCTTTTGTTTTGTTTAGTTTGATGTTAGGGATTTCATCCAGGTCCTCACAATCATTTTAAAAAATATAGTGCAGGACTAATGATGACAGATGGTGTGAAGGTGTATGTTCTGTCTCATGTACAGAAATTAGTGATGGAGTTGCTAATGATTATTAGGTTTGGGAGAAATGCATAGAAGCATTAACGTCTCAGATATGTGTTAGCCAATTAAGAAAAATGTGAAGCAGAAGCTGGGTACAGCGGTGCATGACTCTAATCCCACCACCCTGGGAGGCTGAGGTGGGAAGAAGTTGAGCTTGATCCCAGCCTGATCAATGTAGAGACTTAAGAACTTCCTGCCTCCAAATAAACATTTTTTTTAAAGGGCTGAGAATGTAGCTCAGTCAGGAGGCTCTGGTTCCATCTCCAGTACCACACACACGCAGAAATACAAGCAGATGCAATTATTATTTTGAATCTTTAAAAACATATTTATATAAACTGCATTAGGGAAATGCCTTAGAAGTTTGGCAATAAAACACCAAACACTTTAAGCTCATGCAATTGGTTGAAATCTGGCCAAAAATCCATAACAAATGCCACTCTTTCCCATCTGCTAGTTTATGTAAATGAGTCAGTGATCTCATTTAGTCTGCTAGAAGACAGGTGTCTCTATTGCTAAGACAGCTATTTGGTTGGCACCTAGCCCTAGTCCCGAGCAAAAGTTTTTCATTTAGCTGTGGGGTAAGGTTCTGTTAAGGTAATGATTCTGAGAATTGCAGGACGAGAGAGTAAGGCCAGAACTGGAAATCATCATGGGTTTGTGTGTAGTCTGTCGGGGAACTTACCCAGCCATGACAAATAATATTGGAGACTGCTGGATATACCTGATTACCCCAGTGCAGAAGATTTGCCAGGGAGAGACCTCAGAAAGAAATTTGTGCTGAAGATTTTCAACTCAAATTTTAACAATACAAGCCTTATTGGATAGAACATATTTTTTTCTGGCTTTTGGTAATCCATACTACATATAATAGAAGAATACAAGAATTTTGGAGCCCTTGTAGGGAAAGAGTATCATAGATAAGATATTACAGTTAGAAAAATCTATAACTATTCATAAGCATCTATTATCATTAAATAGAGAAGAGCATAGATCATAGTTCTTTGAGTTTGAATCATTTTATTGGTACTTACTTATGCTGTAATCCTGAGAAAATCACTTTTTGGTCATAATTTTTTGCATTTATAGAAAGGAGATAACAGTATTTCCTAGCTTATAGGATTGTTTTGAAGACTGAATGAGCTAATGTCTGTAATACACTTAGAGTGATGCCTGGAATATGTGTTGTATATAAGTTATATCATTGTATTCCAGAAACTGTGTGAAGTCAGTTTTTAAAAACCCACATTATTTTAATCTGACATCAATTCTTTGACATGGGTATTATGTATTGTCACTTTATAGAGAGGACAATAAGCGTCAGGATAGCAAATAGTAGCAAGTAATTGAAAGGGCTTACTAAGTCTGTCTAGTGATAAGTCAAGATCGGTCTAGTCTGTTAGTTGTGTGATATCACACAACTAGATGTAGGTGTAAGACAAGGAGCATAACCTAGAATTTCTGCTTCTCAGTTGATTATGTCTTTATACACTTTATAAAACTAAAGTAAATCCAATTTCTGGTTTCATTAGTGCAAAGGAAAAGTAGTTACAATTTAGTAAAGAATGCTAAATTATCCCATACTAAAAACAATGAATTAATGGCCATGGAGACTTAATTTTTCTTTCTTCTAAAAAGTTACTAATTGATACTGTCTAAGCATGTTTTATGCTAAATCCTAGGGTCATAGTGGTAAACAATATGAACAAGGTGATTGGTGACAATTTTTATTAAGTTTTAATGTCTTGGATTTTTTTCTTTTATCAGCCTTCACTAAATTATGAACTGGATTCTTACTCTGTAGTCTTCATTTACATGCACACAACATATTCATCCATAATTATGTCATAATAACTGTGACCATGACCTTTAAAATGTTATCGTTCAGAACACTTAAAGGAAGAGATCATTTTAATTATTATTCTTTGGAACACTCCTCATTAGGATGTGTGCACGTTCATTCCACTCCTGAGTAGGTGTCAGTAAAGTGGAGCTACTTTCCCAACACCATGAATTCAGAGCTTTGGAAAGGTAGACCCTAATGAAGGAATTCGTTAGAGGTCTGTGAACCAGGGCAGTGGCACACACTGAAGTTCCCACATCATCATTCATATTAATCTGATTAACTTCCCAGTCTCATTTCCATAGTGCAGGGATCAGGAATTTTGGCAGCCATCTGGGCAACAGAAGTCCCTCCCTGAGGATCTTGTAAATTTCTGCCCATATGTTCCCTGTAAAATTGCATTGCCTACAGCTTTCTTCCCACAGCTCATGTCTGGAAAGGTGACCAACCAACCAAATCTTGTGACAAGGCCCTTCAGCCTTTCAGGAATGTGGAAGTGTATTCATACTGTCATCTCTTGCTGAGATACACATGAATTTTATTGATAATATGAGCACTGAGAATCATAAAATATTAGACAAAAAATATTAGTGCAGAGATATTGTATGATAGCCATCTTTTAATACACGGAGTCAGTTTTGAAGGGACCTGGTATCATAAGGCACATGAAAAGATGTCCCTCTTCTCTATTGCAGGATAAGACTTGAAATGCAATATTTCAGTATGTGGAATCTGATGTTACTCTCTCCAAATGAGGGACTGTCAGAGAATAATCAATTAACATTGATTCATTCCTGGTATTCCCACAAATACTATTTTAACTACTGTAAACTAAGGCTTGATTCAAACACTTACGATGTTTTAAATGTTAGCAATCCCGGGAAGACATTTTCCTTCTCTGATTTCCCTGGATCTCAAGGCAGCTTCTGGTAGGAACGTCTTATATTTGCGAGCAGTGTCCATCAGCTGAATCGTAAGTGAGAGTCCCCCTCTTCTGAGTAGTTCACAGAAGCACAAGCTTCAAGTCAGCATAGCGCCCTTCTCTCTGGTTTTCAGGCTCAGTTAGTGTGTTACTCTCCTTGTGTTCATCAGAAGATTTATGAAACATGTCTGGTCATGGGAGTAAAAATTGAATGGTTATGTCAATTTTGTGAATTGAGGAAAGCGATACCAAGAATGTGCCTTTTTAAAAATAGTTCATTCAGTGCTTAACTGCTAAAAGGAAGAACCACAAAAACTATCATCAGTAAATCATTATAATCTGCCTTGTTTGCTTAGACAAACAGAAGCCACTATGTGTGACAGGGTAAGAATGGGCAAATCTGCTCCCCAGGACCGTTTTTCCCTTGATGGAAAACATTTCATCCAAGCTAAATTGTGACAGTCACAGCTCAAAACTCGTCTAAACTTCTGTCACTCCTCACTGTGATTTCCTAAACTTCTTTGGGAAATGTATACACAGCTGACTTTGTGGCTGGGTGAAATGGTCCTGAGGTTCTATTTGAACCCTTCCACCAACTGTGTATAAACTCTGTTATAAAACTTCACCTGATCGATTTGCCACAATTCCTGGTGTCCTGCTTCTCTTCCATAAATCATGATCACTGATACCCACAACTGAAGTGAACAAGTAACCTGGTTCTCCTGACATGTCCTGACTCTAATGGAGAAAGTCCAGATCCCAAGGAACCATTATTTCTGGAAAGCTCTGCCTGCTGCTCTTCCTACTTGTGACAAATTGAATTTGAATACCTAGGAACAAACCGGCATGTCCTGAACTTCTATTCCCACCAGTTGAGCTGAGTGTTTACCAAGAGTCTGTTATGCCGGAGTCTGTGAAATCTGTTTAAACTGTTTACTTGTTATTATAACTACATAATGCAATTAAACATAATATAACCCGATGAAATATCAATCTGAAAATAAAGAATGGTGTTGCTGTAGAAACAAATTGGAATGTTTTAAAAAGACTCAGTAAAGTAGCTAAAAATATTGTTAGATATGTGACAATACTATATATGATATATATATTTCCAAATAACTTTAAATTCTAATTCTTTTTAACAGAAACTGAAAATGGAAATTACAGATTATTTATTATAGGAATAGACTGTGCAAGATACATGATGGAAAACACTGATTAGAGGGCTCATATATAAAGTAAAGTTCTTGACCTTGTATCCAAAGATTGCTTGGTACAGGTTATAGTAGAACAAGGGGCTGGAAGTATAGTTCATTAGTAAAACACTTGCCTGGCTGTATAAGGCCCTGGGTTAGATCCCCAGCACCATAGAAAAATATAAGGATTGCATAATTTATGATTCCTGTTCTAAACTTCCTCTTTAATTAAGTGACTACTAATCTATACTCTGAACAAAGGAGTTTTCTGTTGCGGTTGAAGTTATTTTCTGTGTTTCTCTGTTGTGTTTTTCTTGAATTACCCCTAAATTGTAGTAAGATCTTATCAGTCTGATACTTTCCATCAGTCTCCATGTGGTGCCTTATATCACGTAATGGAGAGTAACTAAGATTTAACCCTGGCTGTAAGCTCTTTCATGCCGCTGATCAGGTCTGTTTTTAGTCCCAACTTCCCATTACCTTATATGCTTCCTGGCAAATATGAAGAGAACTTGGTGTGAATAATTTGGAGAGGTGAAGAACTGGTGAATATATGATTAATGTCATGTTCCTACTCTCAAGCTAACATGGGAGAATGAAACATTAAATTATTAAAAATTAAAATAGATAGTATTTAATTATTTAAAATGTCTTTTTGGAAAAATAATAAGCACCTATCCTGTTCTAGCATTTAGAAAGATAATAGAAATGAGTAAGGTATACAACACATAAGGTAAAGTCTGAGTGTATTCAAAATTCAGTGAAGAAGATGGAGTCAGTACAAATGAATCAGAACAGATATATGAACAGGTGCAGTTGTTATGAAATAATAGTGCAAGTAATGAATAATGAGTCCTAAGTGAAGTGAAGGAAGTGATCAATGCAGACTTGATCTTTGAGTGAAGTAATTTGAGAACAGACTTTAAAATCAGACGTGAATTATAAGCCAGACTCTCACACTGAGGACTGACTGATCTTGGACAAGTTATGGAACCTTTCTCTCAGCTTCAGTTTCTCAACTGTAAAGCGAAGCTCATGATGCTTCACTAGCTACAAGGATGAAAGGTAGAAACCTATTCACATATGTTATGCTTAGCCATGGTTTCTGATCCAAGCAAGTACTTAGGATCTCTGAGCTAAATATGAAGTGAAAGAGGCTGTGAAGATTTGAAAACATGGCAAAAACAAGTGGCATTTGAACTTTCTGAGATGATAATAAGATTTGATATCAGTACAAGGAGGTAGACGGAGGACAGAGAATACAGGGAATCTGTTTTCAAGCTCAAGAACAGAAAGAGCTGTACAAATTCCAGGAATGTTAATGTGAAAAGAGAGGCAAGTTCCCTCAGAAAAGGGAGTGGTTACACAACTTGGTGCACACTAGAATTGCTTTACTCTCCTGAGACAGAGATGTTTATTTTACCTGGAATATTGGCCATTCAATTTCAGAACGTGACTTTTAAATTAGAAGGAAAATATAAGAGCTCTTTGAAAAGATAAGGCAGCCATGACAATGACGAAAGAAGTCAGAAGGGAGGGAAGAGAGGGCAGCCAAGGAAGAGACGCAATCCCTACAGTGAACCACCTGACACTGCCTCCGTTAGGACACTACTGATGGAAAATGTCTGCATGTCTTCCTTTGATTCTGATATAAAGTTCGAAGTACTTAAGTAATTTGATTTGAAATAATCTTTCTTCTTGTGCGATGTGCTTTTACCCACCTCATTAATTTTGATTTTATGGCCAATAAAGTTTCTGTTATTTCTGCAAATTTCTATCTGGTGAGTCTCCAGGAGTTCTTCCCTTTCTATCCTGTGTTTGCAAGTACTGAATCTTGTCTTAGTGCTCACCCATTTCTTTCCTGTAACTTATCTCGAGTCTTTTCCTCCTCCCAAAGGCCGTGACCACCAGCATAGTCCCATGACAACCCACATACACACTTCCTATTCCCTGACCTATGGGTTTTACTGACTGTGTATCATTTCACCTTTATATTACATACATAATTCTTAGGTTTTAGATGAGAAATACTGTGTGCATCTTTCTATTTCATTAAACCATGAGCCCTTTCCATAACACGCATTCAATAAATATAAATGGAGTGCCTACTATGTGCAAGACTGGGAATATGCATGTAACAATAAATTGCCATACTCCATGTTGTCATAGACCCCAAATATAGCAGGCAAGATAACAGAAATAAGCTATAACTAAGTTAGATGATTTCTGATTATGATAATTCCTTAAGGTAATTAACCAGGCAGTGCTGGGGCCGGGTACTCTTATGAGGGTCAAGAAGACCCTTTCTGATAAGATTATATTTGAAAGGGACCTGAAAGAGAAGGAAGAGACTACGAAGTGACCCCAGAACATAGCATGCTGGCAGAGACAATAGTTACAAAGGCCCTGCAGCTTTGAGTTCTTTGAAGAACAGTAAGGAAACAGTGTGACTGGAGTTCAGTAGGCCAACGGGCAGGGTGGAGAGGCAGAAGGGAGCCGGGCCTTGAGGACTGTGGTGCACAGCCTGATCTTCTTCAAGTTGAAAGAGAAAGTAGAGAAGGCTTTTAAGGAGAGGATCTGAGTTTCAGAGAGATTCCACTGGCCATTGGAAATGAATTTGCTGGAGCGGAGGGAGAAGAGAAGCGTGTAAATCTGATACGCTGCTGTCAGTCCAGGCTATGATAACTGTACCTTAAACAACAAAAATTTATTTATTACATTTCTGAAGCTCAAAATTCTTTGAGCAGGTGACTGTGAGACTTGGCTCTGCTGAGGGCTGTGTTTCCTGGTTTGGAAATGGCTGCTTTCTTTCTGTATAATCTCATGGCACAGAAATAGTGGAAGATATCACCTCCTTTGTGGATCTTTTTATGAGGGTGCTAACCCCACTTATTGGGGCACCACGATCTCAACTAATTACTTCCCAAAGGCCCCACCTCCAAATATCCAAATCTTTGACAACAGTGTTCCAACATTTCAATTTTGGAGAAACAAAAATATTCAGTCTGAAATCAATGCTATTGGTATTACCCTGCCTGGGAAATGATGATGACTTGTGAGGAGCTGGTAGCAGTAGCATTTAGATGGGTTACAGACACATACTGAAGACAATGGAAGTAACTATGACCTGACTTGTTGAAGAAGTAAAGGAGAGAAAGAAGAAAACTTAAAGATGAATTCTTGGCATTTGTTTAAAGTATTTGAATGGACGGTGGTGCCTTTACTAGGGGAAAAAAAGCTCTGGATTCATGGAGAAGTTCTAATATGTTTTAATTATTCTCAATGAAACATAGATCTGTTTCAAAGATATACTAATGCTCCAAAATATCTACCCAACTTAAAAATTAATTACTTTTTATTATTCCTATAATATAAGTCAGATTTGTTACTTTTTTTCAATGAGCTATGTAGTAAATATTCTAAGGTTTTATTTGTTTGTTTTGAGACAAGGTCTTTCTATGTAGGCCAGTCAGGCCTAGAACTTGTGGCAGGACTAGAACTCCTGCTTCAGCCTCCCAAGCTCTGAAATTATAGACATGTTCCACCTTACCCAATCAATCTTTTAGGTTTGTGGGCCATATTATCTTTAGCCTTGTCCAGTACATAAATAAGTGGGTATGCTGTGTTCCAATAAAGCTTTAATTCCAGAAACAGGCATGGATCATAGTTTGCCAGCATTTGATACTCACAGTAGTAGAATGATCATCCAAACAAAACTCATCAATATTCCTAATTCTTATAATCCCTCAGAAACATATTCAATATGGAGTTGGAGGTTTCAGAAAAGGTTGAGAGATAAACTTATGTTCTTTTTACAGCTATTTTATTTTTACCTCTAGAAATTCCTAC
Source organism: Chinchilla lanigera (assembly GCF_000276665.1). NCBI lineage: Eukaryota > Metazoa > Chordata > Mammalia > Rodentia > Chinchillidae > Chinchilla > Chinchilla lanigera. Next base: position 13,067,427 of record NW_004955421.1, on the reverse strand, counting down.
AAGCATATGATTCCATTCAAATCCTTGTACCAAATGCACAAATGCACAAAATTTGAAAATCTAATATAAGAGTTTTAATTGAAATGTTTCTGTTATCAAACATCAATACAAAAGAGCAGAAAAAAGGCCTTTTAAAATTGAGTGGCAGAGATCGAATACTTACTGTTATTTCTAATTTAGTTCAATTATTCCAAGAGGCATTTCATTGTTCTAATTTCTTTTTTAAATTACTTATCATTGACAGGTGTCATCTGAATTTGACAATTACTTCTCTTCAGGGGTCAGAACTAGTTACTGTCTGGATGGCATCAAGAATACAAACCCTGTGTTCTAAAGGTTATTAATATTTACTCCAAATTGTGATGCGTTGAAGCTGCTACTTTTAGCTTGCCTTTCAGGCCCTGATAACAAAAAGGACAGAAAGATCAATAACCACATGATGGACAACTAATTGCTTTTGCTTCAGCCTGCAACCTGCCATCCCTCCCAGAGCTCACTCCAAAGTACATTTGACAATCTCGTATATGTTTTCAACCTTGGATCTTAACAGCTCAGACTCCAAATTGAGTAGAAAGAATATATTAAAAATAATTTTATCAATAACCTGGATATATGTGTATGTACTTCTCAATGCTATCGATATAGGAAATTTATTGGAGGTAATTACTATGATTACTATTAAGTACTGGGACATTATTCTTCTTGCTAAGAGTGATAGTCTACTAAGTGTTATTTAATTACTTTTTAATGTTTTTTAATGATTTAACTCACTATTACAAAATCAAAGGTTCACATTGAAAATGCATTTATTAAGTGCTTATCTAGCACTCATACTATTAGCCATCACATTTTCCGTGACTATTACAGGTCATGTTCTTGTCCAAAAGCTTTATAGCTGGGGAGATAGCTCAGTGGCACAGCACCTGTCTGGCAAGCCCAAGGTCCTGAGTTCAATTCCTGGTACCAAAAAAAATCCTTCCAAAGGCTTTACAAAGTTAACTCATCATGTCTTTAAACTGCATAACATATCCATTCCTATTTTCCATATGGGGACCTAAAAACTTGTCACCTTCTTGATCTTGAGCAAATTCATACATTTTTTCTTCTTCATCTTTTCCACCTATGAAATAGGGATAAAAATAATTACATTTTTGTGGAGTTTTTATGAAGACAGAGTAGGTTAATAATTTAATGGACTTACAAGTGTACCTTGCGTATGTTAAAAGTGGTTAACAAATAAGATAAAATAACCTGTCCAAGGTCTCAATGAATAGCAGGGTCTTTCTGTACAGTCCACTGTGGACAATGCAAGGATGAACCAGCAGGATGGGAGGAGCCAGCAAATATATCAGCTGGAATGTTTTCAGAGTAGTCAGCCTGGTTCTGAATTGTATTGAGTGGAGCAGTAATCTCCATTTCATAAAGTAAGAGAGAATTTGTTCCACTGAACATCTCTTTATTGTATACATGGGTAAAAATTTGTAGTTGACCTAAGCAGATGAGAATTAAACCGAATACATGAGTTGTTCTTGTTTATATATGGTTTTTAATTTTTGCAATGAATTAAAATTGCTTTCATCTTCTCATTAAAATTTTTCTGGAAAGGCCTGGTGTGGTGGTGCATACCTATAATCCCAGTACTTTGGGAACCTGAGACAGGAGGATTGCAAGTTTGAGCCCAGCCAGAGAAACTTAGCAACTTAGTGAGATCCTGTCTCAAAACAAAACATTGAAAACAAGGGGGCCTGGGGAGGTACTCAGTGTGAAGTTCTTTGCTTCAATCCCTAGTGCCGGAATAGAAAATCACTAGGGAAGAATTTTAAAGAGTTATTTTTGCAAATTAGATATTAAAACCTTTCCTATCCAAAGACTAGTTTTTTGTTACTAACTTTAAAACAATAATATGCCAAACTATGGATAGATAATTATTAAAATTAAAACGCCAATAAAATAACACCAGTTGAAATAAATAATGCCAAACCTTTGATATTCTCAGTATAGTTATTCATAATTAAGTGGTTGTGAAAGTAATTTTTATTCTTCAGATTGTATAATCATAACTCACATCCTCAAAGATGGCATTTTTTTACATTTTGAAAAGAGATTAATTTTCAAAGGGACAGGGTGACTTTTACAGGGTTGTACTTTGATTCTTTTTCACTTGTCTCACCCAGTAGCTGTCCTCGATTTCGGCAGAAAAAGACTTCTTACTTTTACTTCATAAGTAGTAACACTTCTTAAGCATTCAGATATCTCATCATCTTAATTTGAAGCTTTAATTCTTTTACTTTTAAATGTGAACTCAAAGTTATTGCTTCGCTAAATGAGAAATTTAAAAAGGAAATTAAATAAGAAAAGACTGCAGAAAGTGTTCATATCTCTCTCCCTACTTTTCCTCTTAACGTACTGTTTGTATTGAATTTTAAGATGCTGAGCCCCGCCACGCCTGTGGACGGAGTGGAAAGTGTGAGTCTGCATCTGTGATGGGAATGAGACCTCCTAGCTTAAATCGCCTACTCTGCCTCAGATACAATTCTGAGCCACTTTATTTCTTTGCCAAGGTATTAATACAGAAAACAGAAAACCAGCTACAAGTCTCTTAAAGATTTCTCTGTCACATCCCTAAAATCCCATTCTCAAGCATGGAAAAATCGATGGGGATGATGTCGGGAGTCCTGTTTGTGAGATCAGTTAAGTCAGGAATTACTCTACACATAATTATATTATGTACTGACACACCCTGGTCCTCTATGTAGAGAAGTGAGTGTTTGACAGAGCCGTTGCCTCAGAATCATTGCCTCAGGGTTGCCTTCCTTAGTGTTGGTCCTTTAAAAGCTTTCTTGAACAAAGCTGATTTGCTTTTCTCAGAGTCATGTACTTTTAATGGGCTTCATGTTGTTACAAATACTCAAACGGGACTTCCTTTTCAATTCCTTGAAATGTTAGATTGAGAACACTTAATTCCTTTTGTGAGTCTTTTGGAAGTAATGTTGGACGGAAGCAGTGAGGAAATAATTGCTATAGATCAGTGGGTCTCTCAGCATAGCCTCCAGACCAGCAGCCTTAGAATTGCTGGCAAACTCGTTAGAGGTGCAAGCTTTGCAATCTTACCCAGCCCCACTGAACCAAAAACCCATGGAGATGGAGCCTAGCAGTCTGATACACTCAGGTTTCAGAGCTCATGCTATAGACAAATACAATAAAACAAAAACAAAAACAAACAAAAGAGCATATCCTTGGGTGGAGGCTAAAACTGCTGTTTTCAATAAAATAAAGTAAATCAAAGTGCTGTTTCTTATGGTTCAGATTTTTTGTCTCTTCAGCAGTTTCCAGGTTGAAGAATTAGTTTAATGTGTACAAATCCTTGCAAGTCAATCTTTGCAACATAAACTGTCCCTGGCACCACACCTATCATTTTCTGATGTGGCATGGCCACTGCCTGCCTACTTACCAAATTATACCACTGATTCTGTCTCTCATTTCCGTCAAAACATATTTCCTTTTCTATAACTTCCTGGCAACATTCAGAAGTTTCAATGGTCTACCCTTTTTGTTGTACTGTTGTAGGGTTTATTTCTCCCATTAGATAGAGAGCTTTATGAATTTGTTGGTGCATTCATTCAAGAAACCTATATTGCTCTTAAAAGTTGAAGTTGAGTGTGTGGGTCTAATTTGATCCCCATCCCTACTACAGAGGGTAAATGCATAAAGGTTTCAAGCTTTTAATTTTATCACCTTTAAAGTAGGGGTGATCATGTCTTTACGTAGATATTTACATAATGCTCATTACATAAGCTGGGTATTGAGATTGAGCTCTTCCTATCAATTATCAACTGACACTCACCAAGGCCTATTAGTAGGCACCATTATTATTCCCATTTTACAGATGAGTAAAGTGAGGCATAGAAAAGGTGACTTCCCTCAAATTATAGAGATTATATGTAGGCGAATTGGTAGCCTGGGTGTTCTAAGGCCCAGTACCATGCACTGTACCCTAATGTCTGCTTCCTAACTAGATGCCTTGGGGGTGTTTTGCACATCAGATAAAGCAGTACATGTTTTTGGCACAGGGCCTGACATGGAACTCTTTGATATAAAGTATTTTTATCTAGGACAATAAAGATGCTGCATACCAAAGGATAAGGATATGGAAAAAGAAAATCAATAAAATACTATAGATGTGCAATACTATCTTATTCTTAACATCCTATACTATGTGGTAACACATGCTTAATATATTACCCTTCTGGAGGACAAAAGTCGGAAATGGGTTTTGATAGACTACATGCAAAATTTCGGCAGGACAGCGTTCAGTCTGGAGGTTCTTGAGGGAAATCTGTTTCCTTGTCTTTTCAAATTTCTTGATGCTACCTGTGCTGCTGAGTTTGTGGTCATTTCTCTCTTTGATCCTAGCAGTGTCACCGATTTCCAGTTTCCTTTATGACACTTCCTCTATGACTCACTTGCCTCTCTTCCATTTTGAGGATTTTTGTGAGTTTACTAGATAATACAAAACAACTTCCCCATCTCAATCTCAAGATCATAACTTACATCTTTGAAGACATATTAGCCATGTATTGGTAATATCTTCACTGGGGTAGAATGTGGGTATAATGGGAGAGGCAATCATTTTACCTGCTCTAGGGTATTTTATTGATATATATGTTCATAAACACATACAGCAGAAAAGATGAGGTGTACAATTCAGAAAACCATTTGAAGAAGAAATACAAGAGCATACTCAGTTCTGAGTGACTCTTTTAGTGGTCAACCCCAAAGGAAGAAGTGACTTTTGAGACATCCAGTCCTGAAGCAGTGATGGTACACTCAGACTGCACATACAGTTCTAATGGTTAGAGAAGTGGATTCTGCATGTGGTGTAGTTGAAGCTAAAATGGTAAGTAGAGGCCATGGATTGAGGTCACTGATGGCAAGCTAAAGGATAGCCTGACTGTGTTTTTCTTCCATACAAGGCCCTGCTGGTTACACATAGTAGATTCACCACTGACTGACAAACCATGCAATCAAGTAAATACAGAGGATTTTACAAAGTTTGATTATAAAATAAACTTGCTGATAATACTCTCTTTTCTCAGAGCATCCTCTGACTTGAATCTTTTCTTACCTTTCTTATGTTCCACTGAGAACTGAAAGAGCATTTCTTTACCCTGGAACGGCCCTAAGCATCATTAGTTATATACTCCAGTGAAACTACCTTGAGTTAAGGGAGTTTTTGCTTTATTCCAGGTCAAGACGTGGTACTAGCGAATGATATATAAGTAGACAGTTTGGGATCTGAAAACCTATTATCACACATTACTGTGCCAATGTTTAGGGGACTATTATGGTTTAAATATGCAGAGTTGCCCCCAAACTCACAAAATGGAGGCTTGACCCACAGTGGGGCAATGTTCAGAGGTGGGGCCCAGAGCTGTGGTTAGATCATGAGGATGCTTACCTCACAGAGCACAGCTGAATGGGCTGCCTGATGCGGTGACGCCTTGTTAGAGGAAGTAGGTCAGCAGGGGTGGGACTTTGAAGGGTACAATTTGGCCCAGCCCCTTCCTGTCTGGCCTTTTCCATCTCACCTACTTCCTGGTTCCCATGAAGCAAGCAGCTTCCCTCTGCCACCCCCTTCTTCCGTTATGTTTTTCTGCCTCACCAAGGAACCAAAGTTCTGAAGCCAGTCGACTCCTCTGAAACTTTGGAAATCATGAGCCAAAATAAATATTTCTTTTGTCTATGTCGGGTATTTTTGCAGAGGAATGCAAAGCTATCCCAAGGGCATTCTACCCTACACCTTCATTCACCATGCCACGTAATGGAAGTTAGCCGGTCATCCAAAAGTACACAGAATCCTGTGTAGGCAGAAAGCAGCACGCTGACCATCACAGTGGGGTGCTTTCTCAGAGCCTGTTGCATATTAAAATCCCATTCTTTCATCTCGGAATAGGTACATCAGTTTGAGAGTGAGCTGTGTGTTAGAGCCTCAGAAGTAATAAACAAAATCGTTGATTTTATAACTTCCTTCTGTAAAAAGTTACAAGTGCTGCGGTTGTGTCACTGCTGTAGCTCCGAGCCCCAGGAGAGGTGCAGACAGGCCCTCTCAGTCATAAGGAAGGGAAAGGATCACACAGGCTGTGCTGTGACTTCTCCAAGAATGACTCCTTCTCTGTCAGCTCAACTCGTTTGCTTTCCCACACATATTTGGCTCAGGAATGATTCAAACCTTTAACAACCTCATATTTTGCCTTGTGTCTAATTGTGCACGTTATTAGAGTCAGAAGAAATATTATAATTTCTAGAACTGAGCTATTCTAGTCCCAAGTTTCTGCCTAAGACTGAGAAAAACAACAAAGGGGATTCATTTTTTTTAAAAAATAGCATCAGTCTCCCTTCATTTGCCTATTCATTGACAAAATATTATCCAAATTCCTATTGTATACTTGGCACTTTTCAGGGGAACCATGAATATTGCAGTGCAAGTATAGAACTACTGTTCCTATTTCCCCGGACTGTATCCATTAAGAAGAAGGGAAAAATTGTGGAATAATTCGAAAGTAGTGTTCTCCACTGAGGTGTTTTTTTTCTCCTTTTTGAGACAGGCTGGCCTTGAGCTCACTTTGTAGTCCAGGCTGGTCTCGAACTTGCAAGGATCCTCCTTTCTCAGCCTCCTGAGTGCTGGGATTACAGGCATGCACCACCATGCCTGGCTTCCCCATTGAGTTTTAACTGCACTACTGTAACTACTTTACTCTTAGTAAATACCCACAACAGAAGAACAAATGGTTACTATTCCATCTGAATTCTATTGTCCAAGGTCATGGAGATCCTAAGAGCTGGAGCTAGGGTTCTGCTTCCAGGGCCCACGTATTTGTGATCAGTCCTCAAAAGAGAAATACAGTATGCACAGGAATGCTGGCATCCATTAAATGTGATGCTTTCTCAGAAAGCCATAGCTTAAATTCATAGCAAGTGGTTCTGTAGCCATGCTGCAAGTTGCATCTCATCACCATGGTAATGAGATGCAGTCCTAGCTAACCTCTCCGTGGACCTCCCCAGGACTCCCATCCCCAGGGAAGTTCCTTGAAGATCATTTATGAAAATCAGCAGTAAGCACTAGTGGCCTTTGAAACCTCTCAGAGAGTGCTTAATGCAGTAATTGTTTACTCTGATTTGTAATGAGAGAGAGTAACATGGGGATGTTAGGGACTGATTAATTTTCCTGATGTATTCCAGAGCAGAAGGCACCTTGAAGGGCAAGACTCATTTTCTCCCCCTGCGAATTACCCTGTCATGATTTTTGCAGCCGAACCCCACGGGCTCACCTCAAAGCACAGCTTGCCTTAGATTTGCATAATGTGAAATTGCAGAGATAAATTATTAGCACATGCAGGATCAGTTATCACTTCCTTATAACCAAACTGGTAAAAAATGTTGCTGTGGAGTCACAAATAAAAAGAAAGAGGTCTATATGTTGCTAGCTGTTTCAGAGGATCTCCAGCTTTTAGTCTCCCTTTTGTATCAGGGACACAGAAAGGAACAAGCACTTACCTGGCTCAGAGTAGCCATGTTGAACAAGCTAGGAAAAGAAATAAATGCTGAACAGATCAGTGAGCTGTAAGACAACTAAGAAAACAGTGTTCCTGTGAAATAGCATGTTTCGCTGTTCTGAGATGGGTGTGAGGACATGAAACATGTCCTTGTTTTGGAAAAGCATGTTTATGCCAACACGGGTTTTGTGGCAGGATGGCGCTATGTGGCTTGGGATAAAGGGCTTTGTAAATTGGCTCATACCAGCTGCTTTGTCTTGTGTTCTAAATTGCTTGAAAACCTATTAAGATATATGATCCACATAAACTAGGACCAGAGGGTTTCTGTATGAGGGGCCCTGGGTATTGAATTTTATTTTCACCCATTAAGGCAGAAGGGATTTCATCAGTTGGCTTACCCTTCTTTCACCCTAGAGGGTTATAAAAATCCAAAGATTAGCCTCTTTAGGTTATAAGCAAAGATATGACTATCCAGATAGCTGTCTGATAGGCAGGTATGCACGGGTTTGCGGGGATTTATGAGAATGGCATAAATGTGGGTTTGGGGTGAGAACACAAGTAGGGTTTGTGGAGAGAATCGACTAGGGAAACAGAGCTGCATAACATCAGGCAACTGGACTCCTTATCAAGAAGATATGAATAGGTCTTGGTATTAAAGTCTAGAAAGTTAGGAAGGGGGCTGCTCCTTCATTTTGCTTATCTGCAAGTGGTCTGTTTTGGAGAGCATGTTCTCCTAGGCCTCTCTGCTCCCATTCCCAGCTCCTGAGGCCTGGGTTGTCTTGCTGTTGTATAATTGCAACCCAGTGTCCAAGTCATGTGTGCAGAATAGACTGCCGTGTCACCATGCTTGGCGACGAAAGGAGGGCGACTCCTGCTGTGTCTACTCAAGCAGGATGAAGAGGAATCTGACCCATTAGCTGGTGGATTTAACTGCCTAGGCCAAAAGTCCCAGCTGGTGGCCTGTTGACTGTTTCAATGGGTTGCACTATCTCTGAAGAATCCTGTATTCATGCATATATATATATGTATATATATATATATTTGCAAAAGATGTACAACAGTAAAAGACATATTGCCTTTAATTCCACCTCAAAATACTTCCCCTTGCTTCCAACACACTTATCCCATTTTTCTTGTCTTCTCCTGAAGCAGTTCTAGAAGTCCTCTTCTGTGTCTTTAGTGGAATCGTCTTGGTTTCTCAGGGTTCGGAGTCAGTACAAAATGTTTACCTTTTGTTATTTCGACTTTGAGGAGGAGTCTGCACAGTGCCGCCTCAGGTGCATAGGGTGGGTGATGATACGTCATAATGGCCTCACAAGCCTGCCTTTCCATTGGATGGCGTTCAATAGCAACGTTCACCACATTTTTGATTACACCTCATGAAAACATTCATGAAAGAGAACTTCTAGTACTGATTTAGAAAGTGGCAAGAGCGGTGGGGTGAGTGTGATTGAAGTGAGGGGGAGTATTGTGAGGGGGATTAGTGGCAATGTGTTAGTTCCTGTAGTAATTTAAACACACACACATTATAGGATATGTAATGTACATATATATTATACGTACATATCCTGCAAAAATTACATGGTTGCCTAGGTGCTCTTGATAATGGACTTCATCGTCCCTGTGATTAGACATCCTCCTGCCTCATTCCATTATGTTACTTCAGCCTCAAGTGAAACTTTTCTGACTGTGGAGTACGCCGACAACATGGCTCCAGCTTTTTCTCTGTGAGTCCCCAGTCTTCTACTGCACTCTGCTTACAGACCCACTGAGATTGAGTAGCTTCACCCTAACGCCTGGCCCTTCCTGTGCCTCAGTGTACCAGTTAGCACACTCCAGGCCTCGTTTCCATTGCCAAGAAAGGCACAGGATTTTAAGAGAAAGGGTTTGTAAGATGCTCCCAGTTCCTGGAGACAGATGCATCACCAGGGCAAGCGCTGGCATTTTGATCGACCTCTGAGAGCCAGTCTGGGCCTCTTTCTGTTCTGAGCGTGTTATGCACTATGGGATCAGAAGGACGAAAAGCATGCTCTTTCCCTCCGCCCCTTTTATCTTCATCCCAGAAGATTGGCAGCCCTGTCTCTGCAGCCCGCATTTATTAGTGGAGAGATGATTGCCCTCCGTTTATCTGTGGCTGGGTTTTGCTTAAAGAGAGTGGCTTCCTGCCAAAATGAGATGCATGCCTAATGAACCCGAGTGCTCAGAAGCCTGGCCCTCACCGATCCCTCCAGTCTGCAGCTACTGGGAAAACGGCAGATTCCGTAAGGTTAATACTGAATGAATCACTTCCTCGACTTTAGTTTTCTGTACATGTAGCTCTCTTCACAGGACTGTACATTGTTAGTTTATTTTCTAAAAACAGTGCTCTAAGAATTGAGATGGAAGCTTTCCAAAGAAACTACAGTTTCTGTGTATGTAGTTTTTCCTCTTTTATTCTTGAGGAAAAAGGCAAATATATGTGTATGCAAAAGTGTGACACAGAGGTCATGTTATATTCACTTATAATTTTGAAGCAATTCTTCTTTGGTAAGAGGGAAATGAAGCTGTATGAGTTTCCAATCCAGGAGTGAATGCTGGGTTCTGAGCCCACAATTGTGTTAGCCTCACAGTACAAAATTGCAAAACTCAGAGAAATGATGACTGCAGAGATTCCTGAGCTCACCTTGGCTTCTCAATCCCCAGGGAGATTAGCTGGTAGACCAGAATGCGTCCTGAAGATGCAGTGATTTCAGGCTGTGTAATACCATGGTGCAGGCTTTTCGGAAACAGGACTGATGCTTTGCAAAATACAGTGGCTGCTAAACCCACCTGTCTGAAAAATGACAGATTGAAGCCTGTCCACTTATGACCCTGAGATGACAAAGTCAGAGCAGCCACCTGCCCCACTGTTAACTCTTTGATTTACATGTATCGGGCTCAATCTCATCTCATCTCACTGGCAATAAAGTCGTGATAATGTGGTCCCTGACCTTACCCTCACACCCAGTAAGTCCCTTTCCCCCAGTGCATTAGCCACACGCCCGGAAGAAAATTAGTGTTCTGAAGCAGGGTTTTACAAAATGTATTCCCTGGGGGTGGAAAGAGAACGCTGTTTTCCAACCTGCCTAATTCACTCCAAGAGGAAATTATGTCCTCTGAGAACATCAGAAGTCACAAGTGCCTAGGGAAAAAGGGGTAGGCAAAAAATTAAGGAAAATACATAAGGGATATCAGTGTCTTTTTAAGCTATCACATTATAATAAATTTACATATAGCTCTTTTTTTAGCCTACAAGTGACATTCTGACAGTCTTTCAAAATAGAGTTGAGGGAATATTTTTCTTTCTGTTTATGACTGCTTGGGGGCGGGTAATACATTGAGCAAGTACTAAGAATCAGCAGACTAGGGTTTGATTCTTGTTAGTTGTGATTCTGTCTTTATGTTCGTGAGCTGGTCACTTCTCAGCCTTTTCAGTTGTTAAGTAAGTGGGTTGGATTAGATGACTTCTAAGCGTCCTCTGCTTTACGGTTTAGTGGTTTAAATGTTTGCAAATATCAATGCTTAGAGTACCTCCTTGAATCTCAATCTGTTTTAAATACAAGCAGCATTCTCATTATTCAGAGCACTATCTAAAATAAAGTTATGTTTTTCTGTGTAATAGAATGCTTAACAACAAATGAAGCCGGTGGGCTGCTGGGTCACTTTATCAGCTGCAAACACAGCATAATTGTCTCAACCTTTCACCTCAGTCACTGCGAGAAAGGCTGGAGCATACTGAGCCAGCCACCTTTGATCTCCCAACTCTCTACCTGCCAGCCTACCCTGGTTAGTGACTCCAGTGCCTGTCAGAAGTCCTTGGAAATTAAATACATCCAAGTAGACTGGTAGGATCTTTAAGGTGTGGTTATACTCAGAGAACACAAAGCTTTCTTTCCAAAGCACGGAATTCCACAAGCAGTTCCAGTACTGTGAGCGAGATAAGCAAGAGATTCAAGAGGTGCTTCTTCTCAAGCAGAAATTTGTCCTTCCCAAAATGAGGAATGGTTTCTGAAATTTTTATTCTGAGTCTAGAATATAATCCAGCTTCATGTACTTGATCATTTAATTGTACTCTAGCACGGTAGTCATAAACCACATGTAGGCATTAAATTAAAATGTGTTGAACTTTTATAAAATTAGAAATCTACTATCTTTAGACACTTTATGTGGCTTAAAGTTACTGTATTATACAGTGAAGATATAAAATTTTCAACCATCACTTGAATGTCTGCAGGATGGCTCTCAGAAGAAGTGGATGAATGTTTAGTTCTTCAGGAGCTAGTTATTTTTGTCTTCTTCCCTCATTCATTCAAAATATATTAATTTGAAGGCAGTGTGTTATATACTGAAAATATGTTAATTAATAAATACTTGTTACAAAACAGGCATCATGCAAAATACTTTCAGCACATTGATTTACAATTATCTCTAGATACAACATATCTGTTTTACAGAAGAGAAAACTAAAGATAGGGATCACATATTTGATCAGTGCAGAGCTGGTGTGCATAGACAGTGTATGATATTCCTAAACCTCTGATCATCTAGGATAAAATGCTTTCTGGAATATTTTCCTATAAAAATTAAGTTTCTGGTATAAATCCTCATCATCACCATTTTATTCTGTGAGAAGTGATTGTGTTTATAAGAGTTTGGAATGGATTGTCTTTTTTAACCAAGAATCTAGGATTTTAATGCATAATCTCTTGAAATCTAGGTTAGGAAAGGAAGTGACTGACAGGGGAAAAAGCTAAGAAAACCAAAGAAATAAAATACAATAAACATAAAACAGCCAAGTGTACATGAATAGTTGGAAAACTTATGTGTTAGTCTTATATTTGTCATCATTTTGCTCTGAGCTAGTACAGACTGCAGTTTTGTCCCCTGTGCAGCCAGCATTGTGCGAGGCCTTTCAGGTAAAAATAAGTGTTAGGTACTTGATATGCAGCGTGTTTCTTCACTGCAAAGCAATTCAGCTGAGAAGCAAAGAATTGCACTTCAGGCTTCATACATCCTATCCTTTGGAAGCTGCTCTAGTGATACTACACACGCTGAGACTGCTAGACTAATGGAAGTAAATATTGTAGAAGTGGTAAAAGATACTGTAAAATATTCACTAATTCATAGAGTAATAATTTACCTAGAACTTACTATGGGTTATACACTGTGCTATATACAAGCTGTAAAAAACATTATTAAAATATAATCGCATTATTGGAGGAGCAAGTGACCCAACATGAATGATTGCAACAGTAATTATAAAATGTTATCATGTAGTCAGTAGGTCTGTTATGTGGTTAACAAACAGCTCTTGAGAAAAAATAGCCAGAGTTGCATCATTTGCGATTGCTACCATGTATATAAATACTTCTACTGTGACTGATATCTTACCAAAATGATGTCATTGAATGTCAAATTGAGAAGAGATTAGTTGTTGTAAACAATGTGGGCCAGCCTCAACATACCGAGTGTTATATTTGATCACATATCTTATCATTATATCATATTAGTGTATCTCCACACATAAATATATATGTATATAGTACATAAGATGTAATAAATACAACATAATATAAAATCATATAACATAGTACCATGTTAAAATGACATAGCTTATTATGGAGATCAGAGCAATGTGACCTAAAATGACAACTATTTACTTCACTTTAGTGACTCAACTCTTTATGCCTTAATGTGAGAAATGCTAGTATCTGTAGCTTAGAGCTCCTACGTGGATGAACATAGAAATACTTAGCTCAGATCCTAATGCATAGAAGGTATTCGTAAGTATTTACTTCATGGACAGATGAATAAATGCCAGTTCACATGACTACAGTATGAAGTCAATGGCCATAAGAACCACAACCAGTAGAAGGAACTTAAGTCTGCTGTATATTAACAAAACCTTCTCATGACAAGTAAATATTTGAATGATCCCAGAAGCTGAGTAGGATATTACCAGACACATAAAGAAAAGGCTGATTTGAAATGAATGCAATGGTTCATTGTGATTTTTGTAATACTGGTTCTTGTGGAGATATTTTGTGCTGTAGGCTAATATGCCCATTTTTCACCTTAATAACAACTAGGAGCTACCGCATAGCTGCTTCTCCTGTTAGTGCACGAGCACCATCCCCACAAGCATGAAGCTCAAGGAGCTTCATGTTTTTTCTTTTTTTCCCAAAACCTTTGTTTACTGAAGCCTCAGAAACTGGTTCGCAAGATGCAGTAATGACAGCACCTAATTTCTCTTACGTATTACTGAAATTCCATTTCAGCTGCAGAAATGCTGAATGCCTGGTGGTGAAATGTAATTTCTTGAAGTATCACATATTAAAGGACATCATATTTCATCTCTCCCTGCCTGAGGTTTATCCAAACAAAGGAAACGGGTTGTTACCAAGGGAAAGCATAACTCAAAATTCCAATTATGACTGCTAAACCACATGTGAAATTACTTTTAATAATTAAAAATGGTGCTTGCCACCCTGCAATCCTAGAACAATATTAGGTCTGGTGTCATTTTAAAGGGAGTTAATAATCCACAGTAAATCCTGATGACCTTAATTGTCTTCATATCTACCCTTCAGTGACCTTTATCGCCTAGATGGTTAAAATCTGAAATAAATGATAGTAATATATCGGCTGTGCAAGTGCCTTGTATTCATTTATTTTATGCATTTGTTGTTTCCATCATAACTTTTATCTGAAAATATGAACCTATTTTGTAAAGCATTCTTATTATGTGTATCTTTTCAATTCAGATTTTATAGTAGAGAGGGAAAGGTCAATGTGGCATTTTGGAAAGTGGTAAAATCATAGAAAGAAAAAAAACTGAAAATGAATGGAGGGAGGATTGAAAAAGTAATTATAAATGCTAGCGGTAAAATACAAATGTAGCATCCAACCATAACAATGCATAAAAAAACAGTAAAATCTATTTCCAGAAGCAAGAAATTAATGTAAATATTTGCATCCTGGATAATACTTTCTTTATGAAAGACTGTAAAATTTAAAGAGCCTGTACTATCAAGGACAGAGTACCTCTTGGCTACCTGCCATAATGGTTAACTTTTTGTCTGTATCTTATATCTCAGATATCCTCGAAGCCAAATTCATAACTCATTCCTTAGGGACTGCATGTATAAGTATAGGCATCATGAATGTAAAAGTTGCTCATGTTTTGAATTGTGAGAGTGACTTTTCCATTGCTATGACCTGAATTTCTGCATAATGATGTTGTTCTTCTTTGGAAAAGCTTTCTGTCCTTATACGCATTAACTCACTACTTCATGTATTCAATCAGCAAATATTTCCTGAGCATATATTATGTAATGAGACTACATATGTTGCTTAAAATATATGTGGAGATTAACTTGTCCATTTAAAAAGAGTGTAGGGTGAGAGAAAGGGGAGAGAAACATGATGGTGATGAATAAACTAAAGAAGGATAGACATAATGCTTTAATAGGTATGTGTCACTTGGCAGCATAGCTTTAAAATGCTTGCAGGAGTTGGAGAGGGAAAACTGTATTTCTTTAGATTTCATTTGGCTTTTTAACAAAGGTAATACCATAGAGCATCAGTAGGAGTTAGAACATTATTCTGGAGAGCTATATCGTCAGGCTCAGGACCTTCTGCACATGGTACCAAGGAAACAATCAGTTCTTCATTTCCCCCCATAGCCAAATATATGTAATGTGCATATCTGTCCAAAATACAAAAATAAAACCTATGTATACATTAACCTTGTTGAGTACTTTCTCACCTACCCTGAAATTAATGATTTGCATTGCTTCTTTCCTATGATATTTAGATTGTATTCAGGATTCCTTGCTCTGTGTTACGAGGCCGTAAGTGAGCTAACTTGGGGCTACCTATGTGGTTTTGCTCCATTCTATGCTTCCTTGTCACACGACCCTCCAACACTGGCCTTCTTTACTGTGCCACAAACAGGCCACGCTTGTGCCCATTAAATCCTTAGCAACAGCTTTCTGTTTGCCTGCAGTAATTCTCCAGAAAGTACCCAAAGCTTTGTCTTTCTTGGTTTTGCAAAACTTCATTTTAGAAGCCACTTGAGAGAGAACTTGCTGAAAGAGAGATAGAAGATAAAAAAATGTCCCAGTCTCAGCACCGGGTTAGTTTCTATTCAGCTTTATCTTAATTACAGCAAGCATTTGTATAGGACAACTTACTACTTATATCAGATTATCATCTACCTTCTCCAAAAAACATAAGCTCTCTGAAAGAATGGACTTTATTTTACTATTCATCTTAAAAAATCTATTCAATGTAAATAGCACTAAGTACTCAGCTATTATGTTAACCAGCTTCCAAAACGATCCAGTAAGCCAGATGCATTGATACACTCCGGTAAGGCAAGCACCGTAGGAGGCCCAAGGCAGGAGGATTGCAAATTTGACTCAGCAAATTAGCAGACTATCTCAAAACAAAAAACAAAACAAAAGAGAGAGAGAGAAAATGGCTGTGCATGTAGCTTAGTGTGGAGGCCCTAGATTCAATTGCCTGTATCACAAGAACAACACAACAACAACAACCTCCAATAAAAAACAAAAGCAAACAAACACAAACTGATTCTCTCCTCCTGTTATTCAGAGTTTTGCATTGTCTCTAAGGATGACTTGTGCAACCACCGGCATATTACAGGAATTGTAACATGTAACATCCAAATCTAGGTTAGAAGAGAAATTAAGGATACTGACTACCTCTCTTTGCTTTGCTTACTCTGGAGAAGATCAGTACACTGTCATCAGGACACTCAAGCTGCCTGTAAGTAAGTCCCCCATGGAGAGGCACTGAGGGTTCTTACCAATGAACCACCCACCTATACTACTCCTAATTACCTGACACGTACTTTCTGGGAGATCATGAATATTTATCCTGTCTAGGCTGCTCAAATTGGGGGCCAACAGCTGTGCAGCAACAGTAACTGATGCTATAGTGACTGCTAAGTTCTGTTTCTAAAGCAGGGCCTCTCACGCAGAAAGTTATCAGCATTTACTTGCTATATTAGTGAAAGGGGGAATGGTTGAAGAAAACTTCATTTCCATTAACTGTATTTAAATGAAATTTAATGGTGGTCACACTGCAAGATACACTATGTAACCATTTTCTAAAAGATTATTTTACCAAAGGTGAATAGATGAGCTCAATATCGCATACTTGGATACTCAGTCTATGGCTGCTTCCTTATTTACCTCCTAAGTTCTTTTGTGTGAGCGGAGTAAATGATCAGAAGGGATTTTTCTCATTCTCTCTTTACTTACAGGTCTTTAGCTTGTTGGAGGTGGTTTTGCTTTCCAATCTTCCTCTCCATTGTTTCTCCTGTCTTTGTCCTGATAACAGATGCACTTTTTATGCTTTTTCAAATCCTGCCATTTTACTTAGAAAGAAAAAAGATTTGAATCAAATTGTGGTTCATTGGAGGGAGTCTCTGCAGACATTTGTAACTGACAACTGAACGCATCAGTTGCTTTAAATAGCCTGACTATAGTCATTCGCGACAAAACAAGAGGAGCTGACTGAGGAGGGCTGGCTAATGAGCGACGCTCCTAAGTAGGGGAAAGTTAGAACGCTTTAATTCTAGGAGTTGAATTTTCAGAGCAATCTCTGAAGCATTCATGTTACTGATTCTGATTCAAATGTAAAGCACACAACAACATTTTATGTCCAACTGGTGAAATATGGCTTCTTTTCAATATCCTTGGCATCACTCTCTACCATGTGCTCCATTTTATTAACAGTGAAGAACTGCCTTTATTTTATTGGTATGAATTTCATGAAAAGCAAGCCTTGTTTGAAATTTGTTTCATGTTGGGAGAATTTACTTCTTTCTATGGCCACAGCGGGTCTTTAGCTGACAGTGTAAAATGAAGAGATACTTTGAAAAGTGTGAGCTACTCTATTTTAATATTTTATACTCATGATCTTCACTGTACAGATAAAATGGGGTAACGTTAAGATCTGCACCATTGTGATAGCTTGCGGTGTGAAATTCTCTGAGTGGGGAATGTTTAAGCCTCAGTAGTTTCTGACCAGGTTTCCACATTTCAAAAGGAAATGCGTTCAGGCTTAGGAAAACAGCAGGTATAAAAGCAGTTATAACTCTCTCTTTTTACAATTAACAGGAAAAAACTGACAGCAATATACTGGTCCACCTTTTACACTTCTATTCTTACTGATAAGTACATGAACAAGCAATGCACATTAGGAATGGCAAGAGGGATATCAATTTATGCCACGTTATTGGCAAATAGAAAAACAAAGAAGAGATACTGTGATTATTAATTATTGATGAGGAGTAGCAACATGAGATTAACATTTTACAATGTACAGCAATATTTAATCTAGTGTGAGGCTTCTCAGCAGTCACACTACTGACATTTTGGGGAGGATAATTTTTCCTTGGAGGAAATGCCCAGTGCAATGTAGGATGTGTAGCTGTATTCCTGACCTCTACCCGCTGGGTGCCATTAGCATCATCCAGTCTTGACAATCAAAAATGTCTCCTAAATTGCCAAATATTGCTGGGGTAGGGGCAGGGCTACTGGTCTAGAGTATCATGTACATGAAAATACATAATATTACAAAGAGTAAGACCTATACTATCTCTACCAAAAAGATCCCAGTGGAAGTACGACAAGCAATATTGACTCATAAACAGAGAATCGTACAACCTAAAGGGGCTTTGAGTGATATTTAAGCCATCATTACTTTATGAATGGAACTCTCAGATGCTGGTAGGAATGCAGATTTGCTAAAAGTCACACAGTGGATTTGTCAGGCCTGAAGCTTGATGTTTTACCAGTTATCTGGTATTCTCCCTTCCTAAAGAGAACTCAGTCTCAACATAGTTTGAATGTAAATCTTATTTTTCTAGAAGATGCATTGGGTCCACAGTTTTTCCTCATGGAAATGATCAGCGATGTTGCAGAGAAAGCAATACAGTCACCTGGAGCTGTTATCTATCCCATTAGTGTAGTGAAGAGTGGAGCTCTAGATGTCCAATCTTATGTTGTCTATGTTAAATAATTCCTGTAACTACAGTAATGATACAAGTTTAAAGCCTAAAATTTTAAAGTGCAGCCTGTCTAATATAAATATGTAGAATCCAGTTTTATTGTTTTGGTTAAGACTTTGGCTCAAATAACTGACTATTTATGATTCTGTGAAGCAACTAGATAACTTCTCTAATTATGAGTTTTTTATATTTGGGGGAGGAAAAAGAGAAATCATGGAATCTAGCTCATAAGGTGGTCATATAGATGAAATAGGATGATATGTCAAAGGTAACTGAGCAAAATTTCTGGCATATAGAAAGCACTGTCTAAATATAAGTGCACTTATGGTTCCTGCTATTATTAGTAGCACTATGAATAAATAAGTGATCCTCAGAATAGCTAACTGTGCATAGAGTATTCCTTTTGTAAACCACCCAACAAAAAGACTAAAAAATAAAGACAGTTGAGTCAATAGGGAGAGTTCTCCCTCATGGCTAGAGCTAAGAAATTTACCGAGAGAGTGATTAAGATGCCTTATCTCAGGAAAAAGACTTTAAGACACAAAACAGGGGGCGCGCTGGCCCTTGTGGGCCCTGCGCAGCCCCGCCGCACAGGTGCCCGGAAAGGCAGGCAGCAGGCGCCCCGGAAGCTGCGCAGAGATGTGCGCCGGCCCTTGGGCTGGCCACCGCCACGCGGTCCAGAACCGCCAGGCCACAGAGAAGCACCGACACAATAGGCCAGCCCGGAGACGTGCTGAACCATCCCGACATGGAGAAACCTCGGGGAAAACATACCACACAAGGAAGGGGTCGCTCTTGGCCCTGCTCTTGAGAGCCAGAAAGGTCCGGAGTCAGCGGAGGAGCATCGATGAACAAGGACTCGGAGAACACGAGAGTACGGACGCCCGATGACTCAGAGATCGAGCTGACTGGGGACACGAGAGCCACCCAGGAGCCGGAAAACAGGAAGACCTTGCGCAATACCTGGGGAGACCCCTGGAGGCCATTCTTCCCCTAAGTGTACAGGCTGCGGTGGAGGAGCACGTGGAGCTCCGGAGAGGTCTGCACCGAGACTTCATGGATTACATGGGTGCCTAATATTCAGATTCTGTAGAACCACCTTCATGGAGAAGGTACGTGTCTAGGTTACCTGCCTGGGACACTTCGCACCTGATAGTGCTGAGACTGACTGGCGGGCCCAGGACTTCATCCACATGTTCCTGCTGCCTGGGTTGACGGTTGAGGAGAGGACACTAAGTGGTTGCGGGGTCCCAATGCGCTGGGAGACGGGAGAGAACACCCCTCTGCTTTCTTAGACAACAGGCATTGATAAAGCATGCTTCCCTGGATCCCAGTTCAGTAGAGGGACAAACTATTCTGGAGGATGGGTTTGTTAGTCAGCCCCAGATAGTGGAAGGGGGCTGCGGAGGATGGCTTTTGCCCCAGATGGCTGGCTTGAGATGTTGGTGGGAGTTGCCTCCTCAGTGTTTTGTAGCCGTGCGATGGGGAGGCCAAGGGGAGAGAGCAGAGAGACGGAGAGGGGACGGCTGCCTTTGATGCAGCACTGAGAGAGGCAGACCCTGGGTCCAGTTCTTGGGGCCCGGGGTTGGTGGGCTCATCAACTGCATTCATCTGCTGTCGCTGTCGGTGGCCGGGTCACCTCAGGCGGGACTGCCCTGGGAGGCCCCCTGGGCCATGCCCTGACTGTGAAGGTAGCCACTGGAGGTCGGGCTACGCTCTGGAGTGGGGACCCTGGGGCTTGGACCCCTCTTACCAGCTGGTCTGGCAGGAATGAAGGAGCCCAGGGCATACTCTGCCTTCTCCCTCTGGCCAGACCGTTGTCTCCAAGGAGGAGCCCCGTGAAATCATGACTATAGAGGAAAAAGTGGATGGCTCGTTGCTGGTGCTGGTGCTGGTCTGTTGGTCCTTCTTTTCAGTCCTGGCCTTCCTTTCAGCCATCACACCTCAGTGAGGGGAGTCACTGATGTGGAGGTAATCCACTATTTTTCACAACCCTTGGGCTATAACTACTTGTTGGATCATTCTTGCATATCTTTGTTTTCCTGAGAAACTACTTTGAGGATGCCAACATGAATTGCAGCAGCCACTGATGATCTCCTACCAATCTGTCCATATCTATGTAATGTTTGTATTGTTCCTATGCTATTTTGTAAATGGATGTATGTTTGTACTATGTGTTTTCAACAACAACCATTGAGAATAGTCAATGATTATTTGACTGATCACTTATATATAGCTCTATTTGTTTTCCCTAGAGATCACTTTGGAGAATCCAAACTATAGTATAACAACCATTGATAATTTCCTACCATTTTTGTCTGTAACTCACTATTATTTGTCTATTTGTTTTCCTGAGAAACTATCTTGAAGATACCAATAGGTAAAATAACAACCATTGGTAATGTCCTACCACTTTGTCTGTAATTCGGTAAATCCCCCTATTGCTATGTTGTCCTTTTACTCCTTAAAATAAAAAAAAAAACACAAAACATACAGACTTGCTACAATTTAAAACAGACATAATTACATAAGGTAGTTTTGATTTGCTACTTAAATAAGACAAGTTAACACAAGCCTGTGTGAATGGAAAAAATGTGAATTTATTTTAAATTTTTAAGAAAATGTTCACTTATTTACTAATTCCTGAATACCAGGCATTGCCCTTCTCTGCGGCTGACAGCCTCACTGGGTTGAGTTGGTAATTTGACTCAAACAGAATGAAAACTGCTTGATGTACTTGCTTTTACTCACTCAAAAATATGGAAACTCTGAACTGACAGTAAAATATATTAAAGGATTGTAACATGTATCACAATTAGGCAAGAGATAAAAATTGCCATCCGTCTCTATTACTTATGAGAAATGAAAACTTAAGTGATAGATGAGAGAGGCACAGAAACAACTTCAAATTGCAGATGTTGGAGTCATTTCAGAATTTTTCTATTACCTGAGAGCTGTTGCTGATGAGTGAAAAGGATAACACTGTCAATCTCAGGTAGTCTGTTGGCACTGTGCATACGGGAAGACGTAGGTACATAATGTGGCTGCCTCACTAAACAGACTTTATTGGTATCCACTTGAGAATTGCTGGCTCTCGAAATTTTTGCAAAATACAGACCCAGTGCTTTCAGTTGGGTGCCTTAGCATGTCATGAGTAGGACTTAACACCTTACTACAAAATGACAAAATATTACACTGCACTTATATGGAAACCAAAGAATAGTACATTATTTAATATTCTTTCTAAAATGTAAAGAAAAATATAGTTACTCTAGTGCTGAGATGAGTAACTGAATTCCTGGTGGTCACTAAGCAAAACGCCCTGCTTCCTTACAATAAATAGCAAATCCTCATTTTTGTCATCTGCTCCCTCATTGTCCTGATAATTTCTCATGTGTAAATAAATTAACCCTTACCCCTTTAAAAGAAGATAGGGTAATGGTTTGGTCAGTCTTGCATGCTTACGTCTGGTATTCTGAGCAACTCTGTTGAAGATAACAATACGTGGTATAACAACCACTGTTAATCCCTATTACTTTTTTTGAAACTATTATTTTGTTTCTTTTGGTTGTTGTTGTTTTGTTTTTGTCTGTGTGGTTGTTATTTTGATATTGTTTTTTATTCTCTTTAAAATAAAATAATGGAGATAAGGTAGTGCAAAACTAACACAGGTTAAAGTTAAAAGAGCTTAATTTGATCCACTTGTTGACTATGCAAACTTGAAGAAATCTTAGCTTCTGAGTCTCTAATGTGGAGATAAAATGGTCTTTCCTGCCTGTTTTCCTTGGAGAGTCTTGCTGAGGACCAAATGTGACCGCACAGGTGGAGCGCTTTGTGAAATGGGAAGCATGATGCAAAGGTGAAAAGTTTTGGGGAGGGGTGAAGGGCAGTTAAATCATCTACCACCAGAGTTTGGACATGTCTGAGCATGACTGCTCCTCCCGGGGGTCTGTTTGCAAAAAAGCCATAGTGCTGACTTCAGTTCATAATAAGAAAAGACTGGATCACACACGATACTCTGAAGACAGAAAAACAAAGCATGGGTCATTTGAGAAAAATGTGTGATTACAAAACCACTGGTAATAGCTGTCATAAGATTTCCCTTTCGGCTCCACTCCTTTGGCCTCATATAGGAGTTCCACAGAGAAGAGTAGGGAATTACTTTCAGGAGTCCTAGGAGACAGCCCCTTTCCTTTCCTTTTTAGCTTGTAAGGGCTACTTCTAGGTTCTGGCAGACATCTGCTTCCTAGGGTGATCCCACCTCTGCTTCTGATATCACATCTCCCATGACGCTGACCACCCCTCCATCTCAGGGACTCTATGATTAAATGGGACCCACATATACAATGAAGGAAAATCACCCCATTTCACGGTCCTTACCTTGCTCCTATCTGCAAAGGTCCTATGCTAGGCAAAGTAAAACATGGACATGTGCTTTGGGTTAGGATGTGGACGTCTTTTAAGGGTCACTATTTTGCCACCCAGAGTGCATCACATAGAAATGTCCTATCAGGGTGTTACAACTGAGAGAAATGTTGATAACTCTTTCGTTTTACAGTAAAAAAGGAAAAGAGTCGTTAACTTCTTTGCCTATATATCTTTCAAAATTTCCATTCAAATGCAAAATTTGAGTCTCCTGAAGATATATTCTCAAGTAGAGAAAAAATAATTGTCTTCTGTTCTAATTTAGGAAACATAGTGAAAGCTATCAAAGGACAGAAGCAGTGTTTGGGACAGAATAAGGCTACTTGGTAGGGCACAGTCACAGAGGCAGAGTTCTATTTATGTGGAAATTGAATCTTTAGTGGAGGAAGAGAAATAATAAATGTGATACAGCGCGGCACATTTCAAGGACGAATCCAGCGGAATTCACCGTGTTTCCACATGGGGAGTAAGAGGATGGGAGAAATCATGATCGGAGCATCTGTTATGTGACGGCACAGCACTGGGCTGTGCAGAGAAACTGAGGAAAAGGTGAAGGCCAAGTATCCCACTAGGGATCCAGGTTCAAAGGGATGTGAGCAGGCACAGAGCCCGGATCCTCTTAGGAGCAGGAAAGAACAAGCCAATTGTTCATTGCTCATCACCGCAAAGTCAAAACAGAGACATAACTTTTTCCCTCAAAACTGGAAGAAAATTAAAAGACTGGTAATAAAAATTAAAGGCATTGTGAGGATTCCTGAAAGGCTATCACAATCATTACCTGAATTAAAGAGACACTAAACCTTGTATTAGTGAAATGATGTAGAAGCAGGTACTTGCTACAATTGTTGGAGGAATGGGAGTTGGTACTAGGCTTTCAGGAAAAGTGTTTCTCTGTCTCTTAAGATTGCTAAAGTGTTATTAGAGTAGCCTAGTGATTGTAAGACTAAATACAAAGGAAAATTGCAGAGATGTACAGTGAGTTACATGTAGGAGGTTTATTATTGTGTGTAATAATGGAAAATTAAGTCCCAACTTAAGTACCTCTCAATAGAATATGCATAAAGAAGCTATCTACATCCATATAACAAGTATTTCTAATGAATATATATATATATATATATATAATTGATAGGTAAAAATATATTCAGTATAATTCATGTCTAGAATCTTTGCAACCTGAAACTATACACATCCTTATATGCTTTTATAAGAAGGAGTTGAATTTTATTTCAGGAGGCATTTATTTTACTTGTGAAATCTGGTTCATATAAAATTAGACTGTATTAATGTACCATTTCTATAATTTAAAAATTACAGGGACAAAAATAAAAAAGGGACTGTTGAATAAAAACAGTGGAAGGCAAGGACTTTTATACTGTCATACTGCATAGTTTTGCCCACTGGATATGCACAAATTTCTCTTGATCATTTGGTGTATTTTTATTGATGTGAAAATCAGATATAATTCAGACAAAGGGAAGTAGAAAATGTTTGAAATGCAAAGCAACTGTAAGGATGCAATACTTAAGGGTTTTATTCAACTGCAAGGTCAAAATAAATCAACACTCTGCTGAGTTTTCCTGCAAAGTTACCTTCACCATTAACTACATTAAAAGAGACTAAGAATTCTGAAGAAAGTAAGAAAGAGTCCTCCCCTCCTCCGGACTGCCCGCTCAGTTCCTGAGGTGTCACCCAGGAATATGCACCACGGTCAAAGCATGTATAGGAGTGCATGGTTGTTTCAGGGCTGAAATGATCTTCTCTGGGAAATAGTAAAATGAACACAGTTATTTAACTAGGAGACAAAAAAAAATCATGGTTGACTTTATTTATTTATTCATTTATTTATTTATTTTGGTATTGGGAGTCGAACTCAAAGCGTCTCTCTTGTCAGGCAGGTGCTGTGCCACTGAGCTACATCCCTGGCCCTCATGGTTGACTTTAATCATTTTAATATTAGTACCTGGGGGACAAAAGTGTTTATTCTACCTGTATGCAAAGTACAAAAAGGCATAAGCATGACTGCATAAAACATGGGTGTGTGCATCACTTTTCATCTTTCTGAGGAATTATTGTCCTGTCTGACACATGTGGTAGAAGCCAAGAAGTTTATGTTTGTCTTTTGCAAAGGGCTACCTCTGACATAACTTCCCACTAACCAGGCACTATAGTCCCAACCAGTGTGTATGGATCACAAGCCAGTGTGTATCTCAGCAGTTCAGGTCCTTCTGTCTCCACTTCCCTAAAGAGGAAGCAAGGGCATAAAGAAAGTTCTTGCCCAGGAGAAATCCACTAATAATTAGCTGTGACACCAATCTGTGCCTTAAAATTCTCATCTGTAAAATAGGAGAAATAGTAACAGCTACCTCATAGGCTGCTGTGAGGATTTAAAAGCATGTAAGGAAAGGGCTTGAAATAGTGCTGTGCACCTGGCAAGGGCTAGACTACATACCTGGCCATCAGCACTCTCCACAGGTGACAGGGCTGATGCAATAGGACTGGGCTGACAGAGGACAATGTACTAGGCAATTTAGAATCGCAAGTTCAAGCCCAGCGTGGGCAACTTCAGGACTTAATGGGCCTTTGTCTCAAAATGAAAAATGAAAAATGAAAAAAAAAAAATAAAACAGTTAATCTATTTCAATTCATTCAAGGGACTTAGAGAGTAAAAGCAACAGACAAATGTAGAATCTAAAAACAGTGACCCTGTCAAGTGGTTCAATTAGATGGGAACTCAAGGCATCTAATTTTGAATCTAAGTCTTTTCTAATCTGTCATGCTGCCATACAAAATAACTAGGATCAGTGTTATAAATGAAAAGCACAAAGATTATGACTCACCATAGAAAAGCTCTGTAAAAGGCACATGCTTCCATTTCTTCAAGAGGCAGCGTGTGCTCAATCTCAGGGAACATCAGAGAAAGAAAACAGCAGGAGTGTGATCGGTAGATGATTTACTGTTTCTAACGCCCCAAGCTAGCATGATGCAGGGCACTCTGGAAATACCCAGATGGTATTTATTACACAAGCACTATACACTCAGCAGCAATTTGGGAGCCCAATCATCTCCTTAGCAAGGTATGATGGGGATGCTAAGGAATGGAGTCAGAAACAAAAAATGAGTAAGAACTTCAGTGCAACTTCCAACAAATTTTTCACATGCAGAGGCTTGTGAAATTGAGAACAGTCAGGAACTGAGTTATGAAATAAAGATGGAGGATCTGTTGATCATGAAAGCTTTTCTGCAAATACAAGATCTCATGCTTTTGACCATTGGTTGTTCCCACTGTGATGATGCCTATGTCAGGGGATTAGGATACCATAGGGAAGAGAGTAGAGTCTCAGAGGAGAACTCTCTAGTAGACAATAGTAATTGATAGAGTGATGATGGCTAGGATCAGTGTTATAAATGAAAAAGACAAAGATTATGACTTTGCAAGTTTGACTGCAAGTTTGAGTAGCTCCACTATAATATCTAGATGTTCTTATAACACATATTGATTGGATTTAGGCTGAGAAAATAACAAATTGAGTTGTACTCAGAATTCCTTTCCTCCAATAATGTTACCACTACTGATATTCTGCTTGCCACTGTTGACTCTAGAGGAAGAAAAGAAAAATTAAAATGAGAGAAAATAGAAGAAGAAGAAAGGAGGGTTTTGAGGTATGAATAAAATAAGCTTGGCTCAAGTTCAGATGACTACTTTCAATTTCTTTGTCCTTAACAGTTATTAGAATGTTACTGAACATCTATCCCAAAAAGAGAGATACCAAAATTTTAACTTATTTGCAGGAACCTTCCCCCTAATCTACCTTTCCACTTTCATCAGTTTCAATAATACAAGTCCAGTTGTGACCCAAAACTATTAAATAGGGTATTCTAAATATAAGCAATTCATACATTTTAAATTGCATACTGTTCTATGTAGCATGATGCCATCTCATGCCATGTTGCATCATCCTGCCAGAGTGTGAAACACTTCCCTCTCCAGCAGGCTCCCGCTGTGTGCACTACCTGCTCTTGGTCACTTAATAGTCATCTCAGTCATCAGATCTGCTTTCAAGATGTCACAGAGCTTGTGCTTGTGTATCCCTTGATAATGGCCCCAAAGTAAGCATACTGACAGTGGCAGTTGGATATACCAAAGAGAAGCTGTGAAGTGTTTCCTTGAAGTGAAAGGATTAAAGTATAATATGCTATTTTGATACAGACCAGATTCATTTAACTTTCATCATAGTACATTGGGATGATTGCTCTATTTTTATTATTGCTTTTAACAATCTCTTACTGTACCTACTTTATAAATTCAACTTTATATAGGTAAGTATGTGCTTTCATTTTTTTAGTCACCCACTGAGGGGCTTAGAATATATCTCTCAGAAGGGGAAACTACTGTATGGTGGTGTTATCTCATACAGTTATGAATCATGAAATGATTTGTTTATTTAAGAAATACTTTTCTACTCCCTATGATGTGTCAGACACTGATCTATATACCAAGGAAGCAATAACAAAGAAAAAAATTAAAACTAAAAGAGCTTTGCCCTGTAATCACACATTCCAGTCATTTCAATAAGTAGGAAAGACAATAATGTGAGTAAAAGACACCCTACATGTGGCTGATTAGTACAAAAAAGAATTTAAATCAGAATATGTTGGAGGAAATTTTAGAAAAGCTAATCAGAATATACCTCATTGGGAACTTGGCTCTTGAATAAATGTGTGAAGGAATTAAGGGAGCAAGGAAGACAGATGGTAGGGACATTTGCCTCAGGGAGAGAGACTGCAAAGGCCAAGGAGCTAAGCCATGCCTGGCGTCAGAGCTGACATGCTGGAGCAGAGGTCAGCAGGAAGACAGGGATGGATGACATTGGAAAGATAGCAAGGGTGAGGACAGTGAAAGCCTGAAGGCTGGAGTGCTGACTCTTGGTGTGGCTACGGTGAGAACGGCAAAGGAGCTTAAGCAGAGAGTAGCATGGTCTGACTTACTTTTTGAGGAGATCCCTTATAGCTACTGTGACAAACAGGTTTGGCAAAGTAGAACTGAGAGATTAATTCAGTTACAGCTGTCCCCACTTATTCACAATTTTGCTTTTCTGTGGTGTCAATTAAATGTGGTCAACTGTTTCTGCAAACAGTAAGTAAAAAATTCTCAGGAATACATAATTCATAGGTTTTAAATAACTTTTATTAGTGTGTTGCTATCATTCTTCCATTTTATTATTGGTTCCAAGCATTCACTAGGCATCTGAGGACATATCCCTGGATTGAGTCAGGAGAGACTACTCTAGTGCATGTGCTAGACAGAGTGGTTTGGCTCTCAGAACAGTAAGAATGGAGTGGATTCTGAAGACATTTTAAAATTACACTGTGAGAATTTATTGACAGAGTAAATATGCCGTGTATGTGAAGGAGAAAGATTAAGGAAGATAACAAGATTTGGGACCTGAACTGAAAGAAAAAATACTAACCAAGAAAGGAAAGCCTACAGGACAGAGTTAGAAGACATAATGAGCTAAGTTTTAGGTATATTTGAGTTACCTCTTAGGCTCTCAGGTAGGAAAGATAAGTAGACAATTGGACATACAAATATGGATTTCAAGAGAGACATCATAATGGTAAGAAGAATTTCAGAGATGATAGCATAGAGAAAAATTTTGTAAATGTATACTCATTAGTGCATATTCATTGTATGTATTAATGGATCTCACTGTGAAATGTCTTCAAATGCATATGTTGTACGTAGTATGATTATATCCACCCACCCACAATTACTTTATGAAATCAACTAGGAGTGATGGTCAGTAGAGAACAGAAGTGGTCCCGGGACCGAGCTCTGGCTATGACTACATGGAGAAGTTTGGAACAAAGAAGAACTAGTCTAAAATACGGAGCATAAGGGAGCAATAATATGGGACACAAATTAGGTAAACAAGATGCAAAATTGGAAGCAAAATAAACTTTTCAAGGAAAAGGAAGTTAGCTTTGGTAAGGTAAGCTGGCCAGAGGGTTCAGTAGTGAGTAGAATGGGAAGTGCCCTTCCTCGGAACAGTAACGTGGAGGACTCTGCTGACATTGGACAGGCCAGTTTTCCCAAGATGGTGAGGATGAAAAGCTGATTGGAATAGTGTCAAGAGGAATGAACCTAGAATAATTGGAAATACTGGCCATAGATAGTGCTGTCAAGGGAAGAAAAGGGGTGACAGCAGGAATAAGTAGGGTAAAGGGAGAACATTTTCATTAATGCAGTATAAACTTTCAAGTGCATGTGTGTACCTCTGGGAATGATGTATTGGATATTTTTAAAACTGTTTTAGAATTGAGAGAAGGAGATTTCCTGAGTAATGTGATAGATCAAGAGAGAAGGAAAGAGATTAGTGGGTGAGTTCACCTCAGTGAGGAACCTGAGCAGCTGTTAACAGGTAATACACGAGCCCAAGGGCAGAAGATGGGCAAACCCGATGCATGACATTTATACATGATGTCCTGTGATTGCGGCAATTTCCTAGGAAAGTGGGCTGCAAGATCAACACTTGTGCGTAATGAAGGAGCAATTGCAATGGAAGTTTAGGGGGTGAAGTGAGGTCTATAGGCAGCAATAGGGGTTTACTACTGAATGTGACTGCACCACTGTCATTATTTAGAACCTCTTAGAAATTCAGAATCACACACCAGCAAAATCCAAACCTACATTTTAGCAAGAGTCCCCAGGCTATATTATTTTTGCTTATTAAAAACCAGAGACTAAGAGAAAGAGGGGGTAAGGCAGCATACAGTCCAATTTGAAATTAGTGCTAAATTAAAAATAAAACAAGTCTGGAAAGTTTGCATCTTCTGCAAACAATTTCCACAGTGGTGGTGGAGGCATTGAATACACGGAGAGGCAAATTTTACTAGGATTGAAATTTTGTCAGGAGAGCAAACACGGGTGATGTAGTTATTTTTGTTTTTCCTTTTTAAAATTCTCTTTCATGGTTTGATCAATCTTGCACTCTTACATCTGGCAATTTGAGCAACTTCACTGAAGATAACAATATGCAATATAACAGCCACTGTTCATTCTTATCATTTTGGTTTGAAACCCTGTATTACTTTTATTGTTTTTGTGCATGTTGTTGTTATTTTATTGTTATTTACTTATTCTCTTTAAAATAAAAAAAGTAAACAGTCATAACAATACATAGCAAGTGATACCACACACAATTTGAACAGAATATGGATAGAAGAGGAGGAATGCGAGGTGAGGCAGGGCAGGGGAGACAGAGTGTCTGAAACAGCACAGAGAAAGTCATTGGAGAATAAGAGGCCAAAAAATTGGGCACATTGACAAGATCACCTCTGTAGCTACAGAAACTATCAAGAAGTATGGCACCGGTAGTGCTGAAAAGGCAACAGTATGCCAAGGGAAAACTGCAAAGTAGTGAAACAATGAGGTGAGGGTAGATGCAAAATAAAGGGGAGTGGTGGGTGATTGTCCCTGACACTAACTGAAGCAGTCAGCGCTAAGTGCTTTTGCTTCAAGCAAGGATGGCCTGGATGTGGCAGTGAAGTAGCACGTCTAACCTGTCACCAGATGCCCAGATACAAGAGTGGTAGGAGAGAAAACAGCTACTCTCTGAGAGTGCTTCCGAGAAGGGAGAGGATTGAGTGAGAATAGGTTCTTGGTTAAGGAAAAAGTGAAAGAAACTGAGAATATGAGTTTGCTGATTGATGTCGAACTCCACAGTGCTCCCTGAATGGGTTTTGGGAGGGAGGGCAGGAGCCAGAACAGGCAATGGAATTAATCTAGAGCGTCGAGGACCGGCGGTGATGGGGAACACCTTGACATCTTATGGAAGTCACTACAACGGGGTGGGGTACAACAATGGTGCAAAGAGGGATGAGATCAAGAAAATGCTAGTGTTGAGGGGGAAGAGGAACGAAGGGGCCCTGGCTAGAAGGAAGCAGAACTCTGTGCTTCCCACTTGACTCATGCCACTGGAGGCAGAACGTCCTGGTGAAAGATGGTTTCCCCTTGAGGTTGCTGGCCGTGGAAGAATAGAATCCTGCAGGGCTCAGATTTTCCTTCAAGCACGGACATTCTCTGGATCTAGGCATAAGGCAGCCTACAAGGGGCACGGTTATAAAATAACACATTAGATTCTGTTAATAAACTGATACTACAATATCACAGAAAGCTAAGAATATCAGAAGGAAAAGAAAAATACCAGAATAAACTTTTCTCAAGTAAGAAAAATTACTGTCATTGACAGACCCGCTGGTCTGTGTGCTGAGGATGAGCAAAATGGTCAGTTGTAATCGTTTATTGTACACGGCCAGAAATACTGCTTTAACCACTTGCTTAGCCTTTGTTTTTGTCACCTTCCTCCCTGAGGAGCTGTTAAGACTCGTGATTCTTGACTCTTGTGATTCCGATATTACATGGATCTGATCGCTATGATTAGAACAAAACTTGATATGATTTTCCTCCTTTTTCTCTTAGTAAATCCAGAGAGTGTGGGGAATCTCAGGAAAGCTCGAGAAAGGAAAAATTAGGAGGAGCACTCTCCAGTGTCAGAGATGTAAAATAGAACATGAAAGCCTTATTGTTTTCTCCTCTGGCCTGAAGCACTATTTTTAGGATTTAAATAGGATCCATGGAGGCCAAAGAGGCCAATAACATCTTTGTAATTCCTTCAATTTATGCTCTCATTAAACTGCCAGGGCTTCTTGGGGTACCTGGATTTTAAAGTCAAAACCTGAGCAAGCAGTTCCAGGATCTGGGTTTACATCTCTACGGGGCTTTACATTGGTTTCCCAGGGAGCAAGCCCATGTTTTTAAAGTTCAGCTTACATTTCATGTTGAAAAATTGCAATAAACACAATGAAGTTTTTTTATTGCTATATGAAATTGAAGGACCAAAGAGCAAAGTGTGTTTCACAGTGCTTGATACAGTGTTTGATCACAGCCTGAGGGAATCAATGTGTCTTTAAAAAGAAACTCTTGGGGCTCCTCAGGCAGCAAATTCAATCACTTGCTCACCTACTCCTCACATATCTATTGTACCCTTGCCGTGTGCCGGGTTCATCTCAAGGAACTAAATAGACTCTTAAAATAATGGTCTGTAGGAGGAAAACTCATTCTACTTTGAAAAAACTGTATAAAGAAAATACAATTCAGTATTTCCCAGGATTCTTTCAGCACAATATTATTGCGTTAAGAGATGTAGTTACTAATGGTGCATCCTAATAATAAAGCTGAAAAAAATGAGATGAAAGTATATTTTATTCATAGAAAATTTAACAGATTGATGTATTAAAATTAGTACTTAGATGTTATCAGAAATCGTGACCAAACTAATTTAAGCAAAAGTAATAGTAAAACTCACAAAAGAATGTATTGACTAATGGGAATCTGAAAGTCAAGTGTGGTGTAATTTCAGGCAGTTTGATCCGGAAAATGATCACACTTTCCCATTTCTTTAACTTCTTACTTTGTCTCAGCTGTTGTATTTTCCTCATTCTCCCCAACTCCTAAGCCTCTGGGAACTCTCGGCTCAAATAATCACAATTTAGCAGCACATATGGAGGAAGACGTGCAACTCTTCCTGACAAGGCCACCCATGATCTCCATATCAGTTCCAAGAGATATTCTCTTATGTGTGTGAATTTTTTTCCCAAAGAACACTATCAGTTAAGCCACAATCATGATAATTGTAGCTAGAAGTAGACAATATATGTAAGGAACTGAGCTATCTCTGGAATCGAGGGTGGTCAGTGCCCCAAAAGAAATGCTGGAGAGAAAAAAAAGGTAACACGTGTTCATGACACTGAACATGGTAGCCGGGATCGAAGCACTCAATGCCCAGTGGGTAGATTAATTATAATACAGCTATACAACAACCTTATGTAGATATTCCAATCATGCTTCCAAAGAATATGAGATATAATGAAAACATTCAAAATATATCAATGAAGATGGTATAGAACAACACATTGGTATTACAGAATATATATATAATATATATGTACATATATCATATAATATATGTACATATTATATATATAATATATAATATATATTATATGATATATAATATATATAATATATATGATATATAATATATCATATATATTATATATATAATATCAGAAAAACAGGAATGTAAATAAATACACAAAGATATTTAGTGTCACCATCCTTGGGAGTCTAAGTTATAGGGCTATTTTGATCTTGGTTTGGCATAATTGTACTACCCACATTTTTATAATAAAGTGTCTTGTGACATCAAAGAGGAAATGAACTATCATGTTGAAATATAAACCTAGGAGCTCAGGCTTATTTCTAAAGTAAAACATTGCCATGAGGCATTCCTTGCAACAGTTTTTCATGGACAAACAGAATGTGTATCAATTCTTCCTAAGGCTGAATCACAGTATATTCCCTGGGTAGGTTCTGATCTGATTCCTGATGAATCTTATCTTCAGTGTGGTTCCCCAGATCATTTATAAATTTCAAAATGAGATGAAGGAAGGATTGGACTCATATCTGAAAACTGGCCTTGCTAGGCCAAGTAAGAACTTCCTGCAATGTGGATTCATATTTTAAGTTGAGAAACAGTTTTTCAAGAAATTGTTCAACCACAAAAACAATGATGTTCTTTTTGTCATTTCATAGTCCCAATTTCAATGAAATATTACGTGCACAATAAAAAGCAGACAGAGAAAACAAAACAATAAAATATTCAGAGTGGGGACAGCACTGATTAAGGTTTAATATTTTGTCCAGAAGTCTGAAATTATCTTTTCAGAGAGTACTTGTCAGAGCAGTTGGTAAGCAAGTGTTTATTCTTTTTATCCTATAGAAATGTCAAAACTTCCTTACTACAAGGTGAAGTTTTTGAAATCCACATAACAATAGAGGTTTTAAATGATGTACATACATCAATTCTTGATTGATCCAAAATTTTCTATAAAGGGAGGGATGATTAATATTAATAAATTATCCTTTCTGTCCTTTTATATCTCCCCATATCTCTAATACTGAAATGTTCACTGAGCTTCTTTGATATTGCTGTGTTGGACACTGTAGGACATCAACACAAGAGCAGGAAGTGTTGTTTACAAAAATTGTTTTCTATTTCAACATAAAGATTTTCTAGTACAGGAAATGTTGAATAATCATTCATTCATTCCTAGTTTCTGGAATCACTTTGCGAATAAAATACTACATATAAATCTTTATGTTAGCCTCTACCTTTCTAGTGAAATTTAGGCTAAGGTGCATCTAGTTGGTCAGCCCTATTTTGTAGAAGCAGCCTTCCCATAGCAGCAGGCTGGCACGCTGAACAGGTGCAAACATTTCTATCTGTCAGGAAATATTAATTAGGCAGTACTCAGAGAAGACTGAACAAAGCACAGCATGTTTAAATAGGACCTTTCAGATTAAGTAGGAGTTTATAAGGAATAAAGATGTAGAAAAGTTTCTAGAAATAGATCAGCATTACAAAAATTGTAGAAATGTGAAGATGGCTTAAGCAAAAAAAAGAGAAGTAATCCAATTTGTCTCAAACCATGAGCAGAAGGAGGAAGAATACAACAGTGATAAATGCCACAAAGACCAAAAAAAAAAAAAAAAAAAAAAGAACACTGAGAATAAAGAATAACAGTAGCTATGTTCAAATATAGCAAGTAGGAAAAGATAGCCTGGGCATGTGGGATTTAGGGGGTGAGCTGAATTAAACAGAGAATGAACTATGTGAATATCCATAGTCATGTCACTGTAGACAGAGAGAACATCAGAAATAAAGGCTGTGTAACAGGGTCAAGTTTTTAAGTTCATGAAGGAACAACATGGCCAATGTGAGTGGAAAAATGAGGGGGTAATGCCGTGAGAGAAGCCGGAGACCTACTAGGTAGAACTTCGTGAATCAGCAGTGAGGAGTTTGAATTTTATTCTAGGTGTTGGGAAGACATTACCTGACTTTTGGCAGAAGAGTGATTTGGTATAATTATATTCTTAGAAGATTACTTGGCTGCTGGTGGACACTGAGTAACAGATAGGGCATGAAAATGAAGCAGAAAAAATCATTAGGGGAGCCAGTAGTTTAGTCTATACAGGGTGGTAAGGTGGTAGAAGATATTATCAGTGGAGATGCTCAGAACTAAGTATTTTCAAGACTGACCTGAGAGAACTTGCTGAAAAACCATATGTACTGCATGAGCAAAAGTCAGTGATAACTTCTAAAGTTTGAGACCATGAAACCTGTGTTCTAAATGTCCTAAATGTATTCTTTATGTGTCTGTGTGTGTTTGTGTGTGTAGACGAGTATAGTCTTTGTGATAATCTCAAGAAATTTTACGATTATTAACACCCCCTTTGTGTGCATGAGGAACATAAGGCACTGGAGAGGTTAATGACTTGCCCAGACCACACTGCTAGTTCTTGACAAAGGCAGTCTTTGAAGCCAGGCACCTGACTCCAGTCATATTCACAGTGCTACTAAAAGATGCCTATTATTAAATATCAACTGTCATCATGGCGGAGACAGTTGTATCAACCAGTTGGAAGCTCAGAAGAGAGGAGAAGGTTAATGATATCAACTTAAGAATCATTAGAATGTAGGTGATATTTAAGCCGTGTAACAGGATGAAATTTCTTAGGGCACGAGTTGGTACAATTATTTTGTCAAAAGACAGACATTTAGGTTGTGTGGGCCATATTTTCTCTGTCAAAGCCATTCAATTCTGCCATTGTAATTGGTTTGTTTGTTTTTGTTTTTGTTTTTCTCCGGTACCGGGAACCAAACTCATGACCTTGCGCTTGCCAGGCAGGCGCTTTTGCCGCTGAGCTAAATCCCCAGCCCCCTGCCATTGTAATTGGAAAGTAGCCATAGACAAAGGTCAGTGAATGGCTTGGGCTGGGCTCTGATAGAGTTCTCTGTACAGAAACAGGGGCTGGAAGGAATAGTTGGCCTTTGGTCCTAGTTTGCAGAGGGATTCTTAGGGAATGAAAGTGGATGAGGGTGGAAGAAGAGTTAAACTCTCCTCATTACCGGAGGGGAAGGACCTGAAAAGAAACAGCAAATGAGACTGACCAAGGAGGGGAGGTGATAGAGGTAGGAAGACAATCTGGGACAACAAGATACATAAGAGATACCAAAAGATTATGGTCAAAGGGTAGAATCAGCTGGGCGAGGTGATACATGCCTGTAATCCCAGCACTCAGGAGGCTGAGGCAGGAGAATCACTGTGAGTTTAAGGACAGCCTGTACTATATAGTGAAACCCTGTCTCAAAAATATCAAAACAAAAACAAAAATGGATAGACATCACAGTGTCTCCCTAGTATAAGAAACTGAAAGAGTAAATAAGATCCAAAAAGTACAATAGATACTGTGAAAGGGCAAGAAACTGCTCAAAAGGGAAGAAAAACTGGGATGGGAAAAGAGGAGAAGAAAGAAGGAGTAGATAAATAGATAGATGATAAATAGATGATAGCTAAAATAATTGTGGCACTAATTTGTATTAGTTCATGGCAAGGAACAGTTACTGTTTATATTGTTTGATCAATCTTACATGCCTGAGCAAATACTTTGAAGATAACAATATGCAATAGAACTATTGTTAATTTCCTATCACCTTCTTTTGAAATTCTGTATTATCTTTATTTTTTATGATCTTTAAAATAAAAAACAAAAACCAAAAAAGAAATCAAAATGGGTAGAATCAATGAACAAGAGAGGTCAAAGGAATTAAATTGTTTGCCCAAAGATCTTGATTTTTATAGATGAGAAAACTGAGGCTTAATAGAAAGAGTTGATTAGCTCATTTCAGAAATTCAATGCACTGCCAAGGTAATCATGTTAGGTAACTTACCTTTTCTAAGACAAACACATATATTATGTAATTTACTTTCAGATATAATAAAATTTGCTAAAGACAGCATCATCCTGAGTCAGCATGTGAGCATGATGGGTCAACAGACATTGTGTGCTTGCTATGTGTGTGTAAATGCGTGTGGTCCCAGGGCTACCTGTAGTCCCAAAGAGAAGTAGGAAAGGAAACATATTTTCAATAATTCAAGTTTAACTTCTACCAAAGCCTCCACCAGTGCTATAGACTAACTTGTGCAACCTTGAAACTTTCTATGTTGAAAGTCTAAGTCTTATGTGATGATATCTGGTTATAGAAATGTTAGGAGGTAATTAGGATTAGGTGAGGTCTCAAGAGCAGTGCTGTCATGATAATGCTTTGGACCTAGAAGGGAAGGTGGAATTGCTTTCTTTCCCATGTGAAGACACAGTGAAACTGTGACCATCTGCAAGCTAGGAATGGTGCCCTCATTAAGAACTGAATCAGGTAACACCTTGATCTCCAATTCCTGAACTCCCAAAATGAGTGTGTGCTGGGAATCAAACTCAGGGCCTTGCACCTGCCAGGCAGGTGCTTGTACCCCTGAACTATCTCCAGCCCAAAGTGAGAAATACAACAGATGTCTACTTTTTAAGCCTCTCCTTTGGAACACAGCGGATGGAAACCTCAGTTGAGAGTCAGGGACAATTCTATAGCGAAGACACTCAGAGAGAGGTAATAACGACATCACTCAGGTCTTGTAAGTCAGGCTGAAGAGGTGAACTCTGAGTCTGCAGACTACTGTGACTCCAACCCAGTTAGCTTTCATCCAAAAAAAGAGTTGATAGGTGTAGGTGTCACACTTTCGCTAAAAAATCTTGAGAAATCAAAATTATAAATGAAGAGTCAGATTTCAGAAATATTTCTAGGGTAAAATTGATAGGGCTTTCTGCCAATAGCATGTTAAATGTAGAAATAAGACGAGTCAAGACTGACTGATAGTTTTGGCAACTGGCTAGATGGTGAGGTCATTAACAGGAAATCCAGGAAGAGAATGTGTGTGTTGGGGGGGGGAGAAGATACATTCTAGATTTGAATATGTAAATTTTAAGGCGCCTAGGGGCGTTCAAATGCAAATATCCAAAGTCAGTCCAATGGGGAATTCTGACAAGTAGGGATGACTCTTAACTCTTAAAGAGTTAAGAGTCATTAGTGTGTAGATGGTTAAAACATGAGAAGATGAGATTGTTATTGTGAAATTTATGTGCATGAATGTTACCTGTCAGTGTGCATACAACTTTGGAAGCCCAATTATTAAAAGCCATACACTGGGGACTTCTGAGTTAGCTGAATCTGCAAAATATATTACAAGATGCCAAAGTAGCTCTATTTGGTCCAGTGTGTAAATGTGTCCGCAGAGACTTCAAAAAGAAATAAGTAACAGAATTTGCCAGTGCAAATATTCACAGAAAATAAGAATATGGTAAATAAAATAAAATATCTCCTACCAAACATAAAGGATATTCAAGTAGGAGTTGAATTCTGATGATTTTTCTAGCACTCTTGTATAGAATTGAGCCACCACAATTTGTCCTAACATATTTTCAATTGTATCTTATAAAACTTCTGTGTGTAGGATTGAGGAATATCTTACAAGAGAAGACTTCATGTTCCCACCTGTGAGAAACTTTCCAAGCCCCAGGCAGTGAAGATAAATATACTAAACAGGAGGCCTTATCTATACCTATTCAATCTATTCATATCTATATCTATTCAACTTATCTATATCTATTCAAATTTAATGCCTCGTGATCTCAGCTGAAAATGTTGAATTTGGGTAAAAATAACCTTTGAAACTTTCACCACTTTTCTCTTTCCAGTCCTTTTCAAAATTAAGTGTTCCAACTGGAAGAAACAGACACAACCAAAAACGCACTCAACCACCTAATCTTTGATAAAGGGGCCAATCAAACTCACTGGAAGAATGATAGCCTCTTTAATAAATGGTGCTGGAAAAATTGGCTTTCTACCTGCCAAAGACTGAAAATAGACCCAAGCCTATCACCATGCACCAAACTCAA
>NW_004955421.1:12922655-13027173 GCF_000276665.1 Chinchilla lanigera | reverse complement strand
AAATAAATAAATAAATAAATAAATAAAAAATTAAGTGTTCCACTACCTATCCAGATGCATAAACTAGCACACAAGTTGGACTCATTTTTACATTTTACTTCTACTAGCCAAGAAGTCCATCAATTTTACCCCATGAGAAGGAGGGTGAACAAGATATACATGTCTTCATAGGCCACTGGTCATTGTATCCTACAAGAGAATGTAGGAACATGCTTTCTAGGACACTGGTCACTTGGCTTTTTACCCAGGAGTGAGGTGGTTGAGGCGGCAGATCATAGTAACAGGTTCCCTGTCTAAGGTGTAATCCACCCTTAAAGTGGAAAGGATCTACTGTATTAAATTAAGCTGCACTTCTTCATCATCTAACAGAAGGACATGAGGAGATTTTTTTCCTTATGACTTCCTTAGAGGTTAACTTATTACAGTGTCTTTTATTACTTATGTGAGAGTTCACCTTCATACATTGCTCTAACCTTTGTTTACACCCAACTAACATTTCAGTCACACATTCTCAGAGTTTTAGGACTTTTGTTGTCATGCCAGTCATGAATCCATCTGTCTCAGATGTGCTAAGTATCTCTGAGGAGCTAACACGGGCTGTCTTGTGGCTTGTTCCTTTTGTGTTCCAAGGAAATCTTGAACCATGAATAACCTTGGCTCACCAATTAACCTGCACCATTTTCTTGGCTTCTGGAACATAAACCTTTGGGGCACAAATTGGATCCAAAACATAGCAATGAGAAGAATTGACAGCAAGAGATTGTGCAGCATAATATGAGAAGGACCATTAAGTACCAAAAAGTGGGAAGTAAAAAGTGTAGACTTTATACAGAAAATACTAGCATTCATGAGGTAGAAGAATAAAAAACAATAAGATGGGCCTAATATGAAAGACAGACTAAAAGGAAGTCTAGGTTCTTATGGTGCTCTGAGTATAAAAGCTGTCAGGCCTGGTGGCACACTCCCCAAATCCTAGGATTACAAGTTTGAGCCCAGCCTGGGAAATGTGAAATCTTGTTTCAAAATAAAAAATAAAATAAAAAGGCTAGGGATATATCATAGTGAGAAGTCCTTGGGTTCAGTTTCCAGGGTAACACACACACAGACACACACAGACACACACACACACACACACACACACACACACACACACACATACACCCTCAAAAATCATTATACTCAGTTTTTAGAAGAGCTTCTTAGAGGTATAGGACATGCAGGTTTGAAATTAAGTTACAGATGTGAGATCTGATGTAATGCAAATTTGTGTCTCATTTAGATAAAGCATTTTATCCATTTAGGATTTCAGCATGGTCTTCTACAAATTATAAAAAGTGCAACACCCCAGCTTTATATTAGAGCTTATCTATTGTTGCACAGCAGACCATCCCTGAACTGAGGAGCTTAACATAGTGATTATTTATCACTGTAGTTCCTGCAGGTCAGCTGAGTACTCTGCTTAGGTTGGAGTGGAAGGGCTAGCTCCGTGGACAAATCTGTGGTATACAGCTCTCATCCATGAACCAATAGGCTGGCTGGAGACAGGTCCTTCTTGTGGTGGCACCTGAGACAGAACAGTGCCACAGAATCATAAAATACCTGCTGAGGTTTATGCACAGATCAAGCATATAATCACTTTGGCCTCAGTCTATGGGCTGAAGTGAGTTACAAGGACTAATCTGTCCCTGAAAAGTCACATGACAAAAGACAATCCAAAGGGGTGAAGAATGTATACAAATAATTTATCACATTGAGGACAGCAGCTAAAATGCAAAAGCACTTGGTTAAATTAGAAAGACTATGTACTTTCATTAATCAAATTTCAAAGAAGCATAAATAATGAAATTAGTGAGCTCACCTAAACTTTTAGCAGTGAAAAAGATCTAATTTTAAAATATACACTTTTTAATTATCTGTTCTGATTCAGAAGTGGAATAAATATTCTTTGATCATTATCATAACACTTTGTATTCATATAAAACAACATAGAAGTCCTTAGTATTAAAACAAAATGTTTCATATCTACTTTCAGTGCCCCAATACACTGTCTCCAAGGGATATATACAGCCCACTTTGATATCTTGTGTGTGTTTAGTAAATCACGTGCATGACACCTGCTACCCAAGAAATATCATCTATCGCATTTTATTCACATTTTAGAAGAATCATCGATAACTTTTTTCCCGGCTCTGATCACAAGTTTGATAGGTATAATTCCACTTTAAAATCCCTGCATCATTCTGGATACAGGCACTTTTACCTGGTTAAGCACCACTCAGAAATTAGGATACCTCTCACAGCTTTCTGTTTAAAGCAGAGTTTTCTGTGCATAAAGTGCTTATGAAAGGACAGGGTGTCAAAGACTGAAGCAGCTTGGGCATGTTCAGTGTCATGCTCGCTTCCATATATTATTTTCTGTAAGTTATGGAGACATACAGAGACTCAATCAGAGAATCTTTTTATTTCAACTTTTGTACACACTTCCTGCTTCCTCAGCCTGCCTCTCTGAGGACTGAGAGATGGATGTGGGCAGTTTAGCTACTTCACAGAATCCAAATTTGTTGAGAATGGCCTTGGAAACTAGCCAGATTGCATTGTTATCCTTCTGTCAATTACAAGTGTGCCAGACACCCAAAGCATCGGGGAGGAAGAGCAATTATGAGGTGGTACCCACGAGAATATGCCCAATGTCATCCCTGACTTGAGAGGTGACCTTTAGAAAATCAGATGCTTAAAAGAGGGATGATGAATTGTTCTCTAGGCCAATCATGCAAATGAGTAGAAGCACCGCTGGAGAGAAATTAAGGCAGGGAAGATTCCCCAGAATCCAAGTTTTTGTTCACGACATAATTGTCTCCGAATACAAAGAGAACCAATTCCAAAAAATGGCTGAAATTCCTCACTCGATATTAGTTATAATTTACCACCCCACTCCTATTCATGTGTGCTAATCCCAAATGCCTTTCTTCTGCCAAAAACCCATGTCTCTGACACTCACTCTTTCATTTTTGGTGAAGCACTAATGGTTTTATAAAATAACTTCTAAAATTCCTAATCCCAGTGCCAGAAAATCCTTTGTTTTCCCTGGATTTGGGGCTGAGGACATCAGAGTAAGAATAAAAATGGGGATGCAAACAAGTCTATTTATGTATCTGTGTGTCCCTGTCTATAGCCACTCCTCTGGTCTGCCCGGGGTCCTGCCCTAAGGGGCCTGTTTTTCATGCAGATTTTGGGAGCCAAAATTTGTCTTCATCACTGGAGGATTTACCATCTTAGAATCTATGCCAGTAGGAGCTACTCTGAGTTATCAAAAGAGATGGTAATGGGGTTACGTGTGTAGCTCAGTGGTAGTGTACACACCTGGCCTGTGGAAGCCTCTAGGTTTGATCCCTACAAACCTCTACTGTGAATAAAGCCTGTCTAGTTTCACTGTACACTGATCTTAAGAAACTTAAAAAAAGATTTGGGAAACATCTGCATTGTATAGAAGATAATCTTTTAGAAAGCTGTGTTATTTTTGGTTTTGTAATGGTTAACTTGGTTAAGGAAGGTTCAGATAGTAACACATTATTTCTGACTGTATCCTAGGAGTATTTCTGGCAAGGATCAGCACTTTAATCACTGGACCAAACATTGAAGATCCACCTTCACCAATGTGGAAGTTATTATTCCACTCACTGAAGGTCCAAAGACAACAAAACCTGGAAGAAGAAAATATTTCTCTCTTTCCTTAAATTGGGGTATTCATTCATCCATCCCTCAGACATTAGAACTCCTGATTCTCTAGTTTTTGGAATCTGGAACTTATATCAGAGCCAACTCCCTACTTCCCACCATTCTGTGGGTCTCAAGCCTTTGTCCTTGGCTTGGGAGTCATGTCATTATCTACCCTAGTTCCCGTCTCAGCCCTTGGGACTCAGACTAAATTATACCATTGGATTTCCTCATTTTTTCATTTGTGGACAATAGATCTTGAAGATTCTTAACCTCCATAATCACATGAGCTAATTCCCATTATACATCTTTGCTTATATATTTAGATATATACATCATTGATTCTGTTTCTCTGGAGAACTCTGACTAATGTATGACCCCTAACCCTTAGTATCTATCTTCTAAAATACCACAATTCAGTTCTGAAATTAACAATGCAGAATTAACGCCAGACTCCCCACAGGTTAAAGTACATGGATTCCAACAAAAGTGCCTCATTTCAGGTGCCAGCTGCAAGATAGGGAGTTCCTAAGCCACTTTACACCCACCAATTGGCTATGAAATGGAAAGGTCTCCACAACCATTCCTCCAGGTTTCATGACTTGGTAGAATGGATCACAGAACTGTGGGAAGTGCCAAACTTTCAGCTATAATTTTTTATGTTGTAAATCCAGTAATGGAAAATGAACATAGGGTAAGGTCTGGGAGGATCACAAGTGCAGAGCTTCTGTGCCCTTTTTTGTAAAATTAGAGCAAATCACCCTTTATGGAACATCAATAGGTCCATCAACTGAGAAGTCCTATCGAGATTTGATGTCCAGTGTATTACTGCAATTTAGTTACATAGGCAGCACTACAAGGTTGAACTCAATCACCGGCCCCCTCTACTCTTTCTAGAAGTTTGTTTCATAGCCTCTACTCTCTTTATCCCACGGTGGACAATTCTTCCAACCAACCCCTAACCTGAGTCATCATGTGGGCATAAGCAAAGCCCAGGGACTCATGAATACCAACAAACTTCCATTAGCAGGAAATTTAAAGATTTAAGTCTCCTCTTCATACATCAAGTGGATAACCCAGTGAAATTCATCTTTTAGGGGATATACTTAAAATTATACATATATAAATATAAATGCAGTGAATACATGTATATTTGGGAATCGCCTTCATATAACTGTGTCTAAAAAACTAATCTCAAAGAATATCTAGAGGAATAAAAACCAAGGCAGTGAAATGACCAAAGGAGACACAAACTCAACTGACAGGTGTAAAATATGCTATCATATCTCCATCAGCTAAAGTGAATAGTAGGCAGTGTTTCAATAGTTCTATTTCCGGGCTAGGGATTTAGCTCAGTGGCAAAAGCGCCTGCCTGGCAAGTGCAAAGTCATGAGTTCAGTTCCCGGTACCAGAGAAAAACCAAAAAAAAAAAAAAAAAAAAAAAAATGAAGGGAGCCGACCCCCGTAATAGTACTATTTCCTACCATGTTCAATAATTTACCAGAAGCATCTCGAAAACCAAAAGACACAGAACTAGGGTTTGTCATAGCAGATGATACAGAAGGAAAGCAACAGGGAAATATACATGCATCATATATATTTCAGAGCAGTCAAGCTCTGAAATCATATAGATTTCAGAGCAGTCCAGCTTAAACTTTGGAGTTTGGTATCTGGTACCAAACAGGACACGTGTCCTCTACATGGAAAACACAGGTTGATTTTATGGAAGGTCTCTGCCCAGGGAGGTACAGCTGACTCTCTGAGTCTGAGACATTAATTGATTCTGGTCACATCAGTACAGCTATGCCACTGGCCATGACAATTGAAACTCACTACTCCAATAATGAAGTCAGGTGAACATCATCAATCTTGATGTTTGCAGAAGGCTGTTCTGACCAGCTGGTATGGCATGGCACATTGCTTTAGGTATATACAGTAAAATCATCAATCAATAACATAAAGAATCTTCCAAGCTCCATATTCCCATGGGTCAGCCAAAATGAATTTGCCTTTAGGTTTCTCTAGAAATATGAAAGAACAAATGCCAAAACATCCCGGGTTAATTCTTCCCGGACACTTAGCAAAATAGGATGTCCTGAGTGACATCCACCATG
This sequence comes from Chinchilla lanigera, assembly GCF_000276665.1. NCBI lineage: Eukaryota > Metazoa > Chordata > Mammalia > Rodentia > Chinchillidae > Chinchilla > Chinchilla lanigera. The sequence continues at coordinate 13,021,345 of NW_004955421.1, read as the reverse complement.
CAAAAGTCCTGAGGTTCCAGGAATGTGTGACTGGAATTCCAGGTGGCTCTGAACAAAGTCTGGACCACTTCATATCTTCTCTAAATTTCTTATAAAGTTCAGCAGGGAACCTGTCAAGACCAGTGTTCCAAATCTGTTTATCTAACACTACATCTTTTTGCTCCATTTTCCTCTCTCTCACCTTTACTGGATTTGTTATCCATGCCAAACACATTCCACCATGGTTCCCTGCCTCAGTCCCCCTCACTGCAGAGCTTATTCCCAGCAAGTGGCCCACATGCAGCTGTTATCCCTGCCGTCATGCTCCTTTCTTACCTGGCATCTATTTGTCTCAAAGATACCAAAGTAAATGCCACCATTTTCAAGAAATCCGTCCTTATGACCCAATCAAAAGTACCACCTTCTTTAGCTTTTTCTGTCATTCCACCAAATTTTATTTACTTATTTGTGCTTATATCGACTTGACACTTTCTAACTTTCTTTTGTTTTTCATGAATACAATGTAAATCTATGTGAGTGGATTCTTTGTACTGCTTCCCACTTCAATCTCCATTGCTAGCATTTAGTTCTGATCCATTAGATTGGATAAAAACTAAATCTGCAAGAGTTATTGATTTCAAGACAGAATAAGGAGGGTCCTATTCAGTTTTTGAGAGCATTACTAGAAGGTAGGAGGTCAAAGGTTGAAGTCTGATTCTGCTTCTGACTCTCACTAGACATAGAAATGTTAAACTTTGAAGCATCTTCAGGTGTGTTTCACCTTCTGTATAGTGGGGATAGCAATTTCTAACTGGCAGCGTATTTTAAAAGATTGATGAGGGAATGCATTTAGAACAGTGCAGTGAAATGGTAACATTAAAGTGACAAAGTTTTATTAGTGAGGTTTTAGGGAGGCAGAAGACGAAGCATACCGACAGTGAATTTAGAAGAAAGAAGTCAAGTAAAGAAAGAAGACACCATCTCATCTCATGCAAAACACCTGACAGCTTTTATACTCAGAGCACCATAAATATCTAGACTTCCTTTTAGTCTGTCTTTCATATTAGGCCCATCTTATTGTTTTTTATTCTTCTACCTCATGAATGCTAGTATTTTCTGTGTAAAGTCTACACTTTTTACTTCCCACTTTTTGATACTTAATAGTACTTCTCATATTATGTTGCACAATCTCTTGCTTTCAATTCTTCTCATTGCTATGCTTTGGATCCAATTTGTACCCCAAAGGTTTATGTTCCGGAAGCCAAGAAAATGGTGCAGATTCATTGGTGAGCCAAGGGTACTCATGGTTCCAGGTTTCCCTCAGAACACAAAAGGAACAAGCCACAAGACAGTCCTTGTTAGCTCCTCAGAGATATCCAGCACATCTGAGACAGATGGATTCATGACTGGCATGACAACAAAAGTCCTAAAACTCTGAGAATGTGTGACTGAAATGTTAGTTGGGTGTAAACAAAGGTTAGAGCGACATATGAAGGTAAACTCTCACATCGTAATTAAAGACACTGTAATAAGTTAACCTCTAAGGAAGTCATAAGGGAAAAATATCTACTCATGACCTTCTGTTAGATGATGAAGAAATGCAGTTTAATTCAATACAATAAATCCTTTGCACTTGTTATTCAACAAGATTCATAGAATGCCATCTCACCACCTGTTTTAAATCCTTCAGTGACCTCCACTACACTTAGAAGAGTCCAAATCCTGCAACTGAATGCTAAACGATTTCTCTGCATCTTTTCCTCTAACTTTTGTGGGGTCCTTGTTACCCATGCCACCACGTTCTTCCAGACTTCTGACTCTCAGTTCCCCACATATGTGAAGCTTATTCCCACCAAGTGGCCCACACACAGCTGTTACTTTTGTTCTCATGATCCTTTCTTAGCTGGCTTCTTAGTCCAAAGATTGCAATTTAAATGCTACCACTTCCAAGAGCCCTGCGTGATGACTCAGTCAGAAACAGCTCCCTACCCCACAGAGCTTTCTCTGTCACCCAGTTTTATTTACTTCTTTGTGCTTATGCCCTTGCTCTTTTATGACTTTATTTCTAGCTGAACATTTTTATTTTCCAAGACTGAAATGTAAGTTTTCTGTGAGCAGATACTTTGTACTGACTGCTTCCTATTTCAATCTCTATTGCTAGTATATTAAGTTTTCAGTAAAAATTTTTAAAATAATACATTAACAATGGCAAATCCTGATTATAAAGTAGATTTTAAAGTACTTATCCTTGAGCTATGTAGAACATGTCACTCTGTGTACCAAATCTGTCTCACTCTCTGAGTGAGTCCAAATCTCATATTGAAATAAATCAGTATGTTTCAGCATGTGGTCCACGGACCACTTGAATCAGATTACCTGGCTATCTTGGTAAAAGTGTAACTTCATGAACTTGGTAAAAGTTCTGTTCCCATACATTCGTACTTAGCAGACTATACTGGAATTTGGAAAATTGCACTTAAATGTATTCTTCAGTGCCCACTAAAAGCAGAATTCTCAGGCTTGACTCAGTACTAGTCACCCATAGGGGCATAACTAAAGTGCTTAGGTTGGATAAAACAAAATATGCAAGAATTGTTGGTTTTAAGACAGAATAAGAATGCTGAGTCAATTTTTCATTTTCCTTGAAGCTTATAAGTCACAGAGCACTGAATGACCCTGCTTCTGACTCTTACAAGGTATAAAAATGTTGAACTTCTAGACATCCTTCACCTTTATTTCATTTCCTACATACTAGAAAGAGCACTCTCTAACTGGCAATGCGTCTTGAAAGATTAATGAGGTAATGTAGCCAAAACACTTAGCACAGTGAAATGGTAATCTTAAAATGACGATGTTTTATTAGTGAAATTTCAGGCAGGCAGAACACAAAGACTGCAGACAGTGAGCTCAGGCCAACAATTCAAATAAAGGAAGACAGAAACCACTCCAACCCATGCAAAGTACACTTGACAGCTTTTATACTCAGGGCATCACAGTTTTCTGTCTACTTGAGGTTTTTGAAGACTCGTTATACTTAACCAAATGCTTCTTTCATAGCATTATCTGAGTCAAAGTCCACACCTTTTACTTTATATTTCATAATACTTCTACCATGCCACAAAATTTTACTTTCAGTTACTGTCATTACTATGGTTTGGATGTGGTTTATCTCCCAAAGATTCACTTTCTGGAAGTTTGGTCCCTAGTATATCAGTACTGAGGTGGTGAAATGTGCATGAGATGAGCCTGTATAGAAGATGAATAGGTCAGAGGGGTTGTACCTTCATGAATAGAGTAATACTGGCTTACCATAGTAGGTTGGCTCTCACAAGAGGAAATTCTCAAGAATGATGTGTTATGAATCGAGGCCACCACATGCTTAGCCCTTGTTGCATGTGACCAGTTCCTTTTCCCTTGCCTACCACATTGTGATGCAGCCAGGAATTCCCCACCAAGATGCCAGTGCTACACTATTCGTGCATGGCTGACACCAAAATCACATGCCACATAAATGTGTTCCTTATGCACATCTTGGTGCAATTTGGATAGAGGTGCTGTCACTTGAGCTTGTATCTCCAATGATGTCACAGTCCTTGCCACACAGTAGGTATTGAATTAATGAACAAGGAAGAATAAATAACTCTTTGAGATACTTTTGGTCTACTCTGTTTTCTGACATGACCGGGACACTAAACAGGAGAGCCCAGTTCTCAAGGAAGTGGTCATGAGAGATTTCCTTCTTCACCTTATGTGGTTTCATCCTCTCAAGACTAGTTTTCTCCCTAATTAAGAGTAATGATCTTAATCCATGGTGAGTATCATGCTTCAGTCAGTCAGTTCTTTCTACTCTAGAAATGAGCACTTTTTAATTCAGAAATCTGCCGGGCATTTTCCACATATCATTAGTCAACTAAATAGAAATTGCTGAATTCACGGAGCTATTTTCCTAGCAACATAAGAAATGACCTTTTATTTTTCTAATGTTCTTATCCTTTTCTGCCTTTAATTTTGTAGTAGCTGAATACACTGAGATGTAGGATGAATTGCTGTTTTCCAGTCTTTATCAGCTGTTGGCACTTGTGCATAAGAAATAGGTGAAGAAACAACCATCAAAAAGGCACATAAAACACTGAGTAGCCTTTGTTTAAATTTCCACATAAGCCTCAGGTTTTATCACATTACACCAACCATTGATATAATGCTTTCTAGATTTGCTTCGCAGGAGCACAACATGAAAATTCCTTGAGCAGGAAAAGCAGCTGGTTTGCCAATTCCACACATTCGGCTGCACAACTGGCTCTATCGGTAGCCTCAGGCAAGCAATATTTTTTCCTGACAATTTACATGCTGCTCTAGCCCAAGGTATCTGAAATGAAGTCTTTGCACAAATGCAGTTAGAAAAGAACTTGGCTCCCAGTCCTGGTCAGAACTCTGTTTTGAAAAGGAAATTCACAGTGATCTATGGAAATGTGGTAAGGCTGTGCCTTTTCAGCACAAATTTGCTATGCAAGACCCATTGTTTTGCAGGGCATTATGTAAAATATAAATAATCCATGTTGTTTACCTTAATACCATTATTCACATTAGAGTATCATGCCTACCTTAGCTGCTTTGTAATGCAGAACCACACACACACATTAAGACAGAGATAACGGTGGAGGGACACAGTTGCATGCAAATTGTGCCACACTGGCAGGGAGTCTCTCCTCTGCTCTTCTCAGACAAAGCAGTTTAATTCCTTAAAACCCACATCATTTTCTTGGATCTCCAAATTTCCAACTGCTTGAATGGCAGATTTCATCCAACTAATTAAAATTTCTTTGTGACTAAACACTTTGAGGACTCGGTCAACTTCTGGAGACGACATAAGCAGAATTTTAATTTTATCTGATTTTACTAAGCAATAGAATTAAGTAAGAACATTTGAAACCAAATAGGAGAATGCTATGCTGTCTTAGGCTTTGCATTCCATTTTCTAAACAGCTGATTTTCATTATTATCCTTAGGTCCCAGAGTACAACGTATAACTACTGTATATCACAATGAGAGAGAAAATAAGCTTGCAAAATGTTGGCATTAGAAAGAAATTCCCTAGAGTGGTGAAAATCTATGATGTAAACATTTGATAGTTGAAAAGAATCTATGATCTCCATTCAAATCCAAATATTGTTTTAAAAAAGCAGAATCATTACAATCACCATGAGACTGGGAGAATAATATTGTGGGAGACTCTGACACAAAAGACTTTATTTGCTCAAAAATTTGGAGCAGGGGCAGAAACGTAGTTCAGTGTTGGAGCGTATACTTAGCATGCACAGGGCCCTTGGTTCAGTTTCCAACAACAAATAAAACAAAACTTAGAACAACCACAAACTTACACAATAATTTTAAGTTCAATAATGCGGCCTTGGGCCAGGGATATAGCTCAGGTGCACAGCACCTTGCTTGGCAAGCGCAAGGTCCTGAGTTTGATTTCCATACCAAAAAAACCCAAGGCCTTCTCTTCAATCATTTCAGAGTTGATTGCTGCCACTCTGCTATATTAATACACAGTACCTTTTGACATTTCCTCACATCACTATAATGCAAACCTCAAAATCAGGAACTTAGAATTGATAACTTGCCGCCATCTAATCCTGAGATCTCATCTGAGTGGTACTAATTCTCATAGTAATGCCCTACAGAACAAACATCCCAATTCAAAATGAAAAGCCACATTTAGCTATGATGTCTCTTTCATGCCTTGAGTTCAGAGCCATCCCTTTTTCCTTCCTTGAATTCATGACTTTGATGGATTTGAAGAAAATCACAGGTGTTATTATAAAAACTTCTGCTCAATTTCAGTTTGCTCAATGGCATCTCATAAGATTAGGTGATGCATCTGCATTAAACTGATATTATTTGTTATTTTAATTTAAGCTTTATATAATCTATGATTCCTGTTTACCTTGCTCTATGTGATCATTTGGACCACTTGATTTAGATGGTGCTTGCCACTTCTCTCCAATGAAAAATTACTCTTTTCCCTTTATACTTACTCATTACTTTATTGGGAATTACTTGGAAATTATACAAATAATCCTCTCTTCATAAAACTTTCAATTAATTTATATAGTGGTATTTCTACAGACTCATGGGTTTTCTATTTTATTCAGATTGTAATCTGCTTCAACTTTATTTTGATGCTATATTATCTCAGATTTGGGTATTGACATTGTCTTCTAACTCTTGTACTTTTTTGATATATTCCTACCATTTTTGAGTGTTTTCTTGCTTTCTGTTAAAAAGATGCTCCAGGATCACTTTGTACTTTCCCTGGTTTCACCCACTTTATCACATTATATGTGGAGCCCAAGAATGTTATTTGAAAGCCAAGATCTGTGTGCAAGTTGTGCTTCTTGTTATTTGTATGTCACCATTCCCAGGAAATGGACTAACCAATATTCATATTATATGTAAGTTACATAATACTTAAATATCTACTTATTTCTGTCAGGTCTCCCTGAATGACCCCCACCATTGCAAAAAAAAAAAAAAAAAAAAAGCACTTTGGCTGCACTTTCGCACTTCCCAATAGGCCCAACTGCAAGGGCTAGCACTGCCCCCAAAAGCACCTGCTGTCCTCTCACAAAAAAATCCCACAATCTTACAGTGTTCTTGCAGGTTTTACAAAATGTTCTTGCAAGTTAAAGGCCCTAACCACAAGCCCCCATCCCTTGGCTATTCTAGCCCAGGAACGTCCTCCCCAGACAAAACCTTAAAAACTCAATGCTTTGCAGAGCTAGGGGCTGTCTTGGTCCACTAGGCAGCCTACTGCATCGCTCCCCCACCCAATAAAGACTCTTCTTGTGTCAGATGGTCTGGTTCGGTTCTCTGTGGGTTTCCTGGTCCAATAAATTTCCATATCCATTATATAAAATTGAGAATCATGAATTCATAGCAATACCTTTATTTAATCCCAACATCCTACAGTTCAATCTTCTTTTTCCTTTTCTGTATTTGTATATCTATTTCTCAGGCATAGAGAAAACTGGATCCCATTATTTTTAATTGTTTTGATGATTTTATTAAGCTCTTGTATCTAATTAATGTATTGTCTCTGCTGACCCCTCTTGTGGCAACAAATACCCCCTTTGTCCCATTTTAACTGAGACCCCATTGACTAGTGGTGATGCAAACAGTCATTTTCATCACCCGAGTTGAGCCCTGGTAGCCTCACCAGGACACTTTTCTGCGTGGATGCTCTCCTTTCTGCCTTCAGAATTGAACTCACCCTGTGGAGTTCCCCCGTACATATTCATCCTGCTGAGTTTTGGCACCTTCTTGCTGGCTACTTCTCCTCATCTGTGCTTTTGCCATAGATGTTTACTTTGCTCAATTCTACTTAGGAGTTTAAAGACTGAATATTTTACAACAGAAGAAATGAGAAGGGAAAGAAAAAGAATGAGACAGTAAAAAAAGGGGGAAAGAAGCAATTAGGATGACCTAAGATTCTCTTAAAGTCCAATTTATTCCTGTTGTTACATATTTCTATATTAGTCAGTTTTGCCTTCCTACAATGAAATGAAAGAGGTAGCTCACTTTATAAAGAGAAAAGGTTTTTTAGCTCACAGTTTTGGAGGCTGAAAATCAAACATCAGAGTACATCAGGCATCTTTTGGTTGTGTAGCATGGAAATGGTGGCCACTGTAAAAGTGTACACAAGTAATTCAAATTGAGCCAAGAGTACAGAGAACTGGCTGTGGTCAGACTCAGGCTTCTATAACAATCCGCTCAAGAGAATCATGAAGGAGTCCCACAGGAACTACATTCCCTACACCTCCCTAATAACCTAGGTGCCTCAGCTGAGACACATCTCCTAAAGTTTCCCCGACCTCACTACAGAGCCACTCGGGACATGAGTTCTAACTGTGTGCACCTCTGAGGAACATTTAACATCAAAACCACAGCAACTGGCAATGTGTAGCACAATGCCATAAATCATTAACACTGCAAAACTATTACATACAAAATTTTATAACCTTGGATGCCCCCAGTGATCTTAAACAAAGAAAATCAAGTGTGTTTTTCACGAACTTATCACACTAATGAGTAATGAGTGTTTGACTGTCTTGGGTTATGCAGACTTCCATTATTTTGCCCACTTAGTTTCACTCAGATGGTTGGTATCAAGATGCTTTCTAATACTCAGCCATGAAAGTAACATTGAAAGACAATAGAGCCTATTTTTGAAAGACATTTTATTGTCGATAGTTTTTGTAGCCAGCTATCTCAAGTAGTAGGAAATAAGTCTTCATTTTTATAATATTGGTTAATCATATGCAAAAATTATAGGCAACTATCACAGTTTGAAACAATATGGTTTATTTTATTCATTTTAACTAGTTTGTTATAAAAGCAATTTGTCATGTCAAACAAAGCATCGTGTAACACAATATGCCATTTAGTATTTACTTATTAGAGCTTTAAAACTATGAAAAAATCTTCTCATCCAATTTATTTTTCTTTCAAAGGCAACTTTTTCATGTGTTTTCACTGAAGTAAACCTATTTGAATATGCAATTATTTAATCACTTTCTAAATTAAGCAAGGGTAGATGATTTATGATTACATTTTATTTCTGTTCATTTATATATTGCTTATTTTTTCTTTCATGAGTCACTGGATGAACAAGAAAGGAAGAATAATAAAATAGCTAGGAAGACCCCCACAATGAATATAATCATTGTGTACTGCAAATATGTACTAATAAAAATAAATGAACACATTTTAAACAGAAAAGCCAAACTAAAAACATAAATAAAATGTCTAAGCAGGAGAAATGCTGTTTTTTCTTTAATTTTCAGGTAGTTGATTACATATTAGGATGAAAAAGAAACTATAGCCTGAAATGGGACTCTATTGTGATTAGTATAAACTTCAGACTGCTTTAGTAAATAATTTATCAGTTATAACCACATCTCAGAAAACCAAGTTCTTTACTGTGATTTTGTTCTCCTGGGCTTGGAGAACTTTATTAGACACAAATGTACAAGACCAAAGCCCACGTGCATAGGTCTTCTTAAGACACTATTGCTCTGCTGCAGTTTAACCCCAGCTCACAAAAGATCTGTGTTCTTTCACAAACAAGTTAAAATGTGAAGTTTAGCCTCACAATGTGTTCTCACAATTAAAATAATGGTAACATTTTACTACCCACCTGTTTTACTAAGAGATCTTGTGAGTTTAAGGAAGTCATTGGAATGTTTACTCAGCTCTGGTACCCTGCTGTCCCATTCAGAGTTACTGCTTTATTTTTTTTCATTTATGAGACATTTCTCAGCATGTCCCCTACATTGTGACTCATATGTAGATGTGTCCCCAAAGCCTCATGCACTCATAGGTGGAGATTTTCAGAGCTGGCTGGATTTAGGGCATGAAATATTGGGGTAAAGAGTGTGTGACACTAAACTAGTCTACTGCTTGGTTTAGCTTAGTTCTAGGTGTGGATAATGGAAGCTTCATCCTGGGTCTGGGTGGCACCAATCAATAGGCTTTTAGCCTGGATTAAAGGGACAGCGGGTAGACAGGCTGCTGCTGGTGGTACTTACTGCTAGCTGCATTCTGTCTGTCATTCCATGAACTGTTTCTCCTCTGCGATACCCCTCTGCTGTGCCACCCTGCCTTGGAGCCAGCTGACTATGGACTGAAACCTTTACAGACTCTGAGTCAAAATAAACCTTTTCTCTTTTAGCTTGTAGGTGTTAGATATTTTGTCTCAGCAATGAAGGAAGTAACTTAGACACCCTAAAAGGCCCAATGTCATTGATAAAAGGATAAAACAACACTTAGCAAACCTCAATATTTCTCTACAATCACTGAAACCATAATTGTTCTATTTCTCTCTGTCTCTCTCTCTCTCTCTCTCTCTCTCTCTCTCTCTACCTATCTGCCTATCTTTCATTCTATTTATATATTGGTACAGTTTTAATAAGGAGTGAGAGAGTACCCCCTCCCAATGGTTCATGTGCTGAAATTTAATCCCAACTGTGAGTATTCAGGGGTAGAAATAATCCAACTATGATCTCTAGAGGTCAGGCTTTTGGGAGTGATAACGCCCAGATAAACTAGTCCAGGTAGAACCCACATGATTGAATACGGGTGACTTTGTGAGAAAATGGAGATCACACATCCACGCTGCAATGGTTGATACATTGTGTCAACCTGAGAACTGAGGAGTTGAAAAGCTTAACTAAGTGACTCAGTAGGGGGCCAGGATCTTCACTTTGTAAACATCCTGAGCTTGTGGAAGGGGAGGGCCCAGACACCGTGTGGGCAGGTAGCCAGCATAGAATACAAGGGAGGAAAAGAGGCTTGTTTTCCCCCTTTTGCTCTTGTTGCTTTTGCTGTCTTGTGCTGCCTTGAGCTGTTGTCCCTCACCATGTCACCCTTCTTAGAGTCAGCTGATTACAAACTGAAACCTGCACAAACTGTGAACTAAATAAACCTTTCTTCCTTAATTTAGGGTGTCAGGTATTTTGTCTCAGCAATAGAGAAAAGTAATTAAGACATACACACACACACATACATGCACAGGTATACACACTCACACACCTTGTTTCTTGCTATTTGATACCCTGATTGCTTCATAATTCTGTCAGCCAGAGGCAATCACAAAGTGTGAGCTCCTGAGGCTGCAGAACCATGATCTAAATAAAACTTTTTACTTTATAAAGTCACTCAGTCTCAGGTCATTCTTCACAGTCACACAAAATGGACTAATACACATATTTTCAATACATTTCCCCACTGTTTCATTTAGAAGGGTTATCATTGCAAAATTCAAAACTTGAAAAGCTTATTTCCTTTCATTCTCATTGTCCTAAATCTTCCAAACTTGTGTAACGTAGAAAGTTTAGCCATATCACCTACTTCATTCATACTTGTACTGGTGATCTTATTGGTGCATGAAAAAGGAAGAGCTATCTGAAAAGCTGCTTAATAAAGCCACAGAACTTTGCTGATTTCAGAAGTAGTTGAAGATTTGAGGTGAGACTGCCTTTTTGTACTCAGTGTACCTAAATTACAGTCACCCCCTCCTTGGCCTGCTGAGTCCTGGTTTTCTTAGACTACCTGGGTCCTGTCAGCTTTTCCCATTTTGTACTTTTTCAAGATCTGGAGGGGAACATCACCTTATTTCCTTTTTTCTTTACATCTTCCACTAAACACTTGTTGAATTTCACCAGTCATAATTTGTTCACTTCAAACTTTCTTTTCTGAAGGTACAATCAGTTTGACCTTGGTCATGTGTTAAGGATGTAAATGTATGACCAGGTGCTGCTCTACTGATGAAGTAAGTTCAGAGACTGCTTTCAGTATAGAAAGAGTCACTAATAATGATGCTTCGGGAAAACCATCACGTATAAGACAAGTTACTTTGGGAAGAGTCAGCTTTACTACCAATAACAACAGTCAGTCCAAGCAGAAAATACTTTTTGACACAGATGAAGTTTTCCCATTCAACAAAACATACAGTTGTCAGCGTAGACCATATGACCTGATTGTCTGGCCTCAAATTAAAAATGCACAGTGAACAAATAAGATGAGTTAGGACATCATAAGCTGTTATTTTGCTGGTGAAATAAAGTATTTACTTGATAAACAAAGGGTGAGGGGTTTGGAGCAAGGCTGCCTACACTTAGATCCTAGCCATCCACAACAATAAACCAGATATCAGTAAAGTTACGTATCTCTTCGTGCTTCAGTTTTTCATCTGTAAACCAGGGATTATAATGATACCTACTTCAAGGGGTACTAGAAAATTAAGGACATAGAGTTTGTACAAGATCATTTGAGCACCTTCTGCCCCATACTAGGAGTAAAATGAACATCAACAATAGCAATAGAAACACCCGGATTTAAAGTGTTATATAATTTCACTAATCAGTATGCCTAAATATGACAGAAAATCACAATGAATATTTTACCTACTCTATTACACTGTATTTTTACACATTTTTAAACTTCCTTTTTATTTCTCTAAAGCAACAGTAAACCAAGCAAATAACACTTCTTTCCGTGTAAAAGGTGCTGCCATGAAAACAATCCTGAGGGGGAAAATTACAGGTGAACTTATTTAAAATAACATCAGAATTGGTGCTGAAAGGGCTAATTGTACAAAGTTTCTTCTACTTGTATCATGCACACAGGTGGCAAACATGGCTCTAATCTGAAGGAAACACATGCACAGTACTCAGGTTAAATTTGATTTCTGCCAAATGAAATTTGTGTGACAGTAGCAATGGACGAACCACCAAGTCCTCACACTTTATTTTGAAAGCCACGTTTTTCCCAATCGATGGCCCAAAGGGTATTTCTATTTTCATAACGTACATTACAATCAACACATCAGGAAGTTCAATAAAATGTTAGTCATTGACCTGAACAAAAATTCTATTTTATTTTAGTAGCGGTATAGAAAAAGAAAGGCAGGTTTAAAAGATTTTGTCATACATACATTGTTTCCTGTGAGACTCAGGAAAATACATAGAACCTCCTGTTGCTGCTGAGGCTACTAAAATATTTTTCTCCTGCCTAGTATTTATTAATTATTTAGGATGGACTCGTAACCATTTAATTAACATGACCATTTTATGATGTAGATTAAATTCTTAGTCCCATTTTAAAGACTAGGAAGTTAAGGAGCCAGAACACAAAATTACTTGGCCCAGAGACACTGTGGCATAAAATTGAGACAGTCTATCTCCATAGTATTGTTATGCTACACCACTTCTCAGTGTTATAGTTACAGCATTCTGAGAAAAAGAAATTTTCTATCGTCCTCACTGATGTTTCTGTCTTATTTCTTCTAACTGGACAAGCCCAGTATACTATCAAGTGTGTTGGGTCTATGTGTATGAATGGTTGCATGTAAAATTTATAGCTTGAGACAATGATGTTGTCTATTTGCTGTTCAATGATATGTGAAATCACCTCGTTCTCTTGGTCTAGTAGCTGAGACACAGGTGCTCACATTCCAAATAAATGGTGGCACAGATTTAATGGGCATAAATCTGGGAAGTGCTGGGAAGTGGGGACAAAAGGTGGGAACACTATAAATTAAGTACCTTCACCCTTAGCAGAGCTTTCTGTTGTCTGGAGTCACAGGTTAGTGAAATAAGATTGCTCCTTTTGCTTTGACGAGATTGTCCCTTTGTTCACATATGAACTCATAGTTATACAAAATGTGGAAAAATTTGCCCCTCTTTTAAAAATACAAAGAATAGAGGATAGAATAACAGCTCTTAGAAACTATGAGTATCTGGTTAGATCTTAGCAGAAATATGTTGGGGGTCTAAGCCCGTTTATTTGTGTGTGCCTTTGCAGCAATTATGAGGACAACGGCAAATTTAGAGAAAAAGACCAGTATTTGAGAAGGAAACTGAAGAAGGTGAAGGCATACTGGTAGGTTTCTGTTTCAACAAAACAGTTAATTCTGAAACGCTCTCACCATCAATGTAAAATTTTTTATCCATAAATCCCCACAAACAAAGAAAGGGGGAAAGGAAGGAAACAGCTTTTTTAGTCAGAGAAATTTATCAGCAGAGCTCAAGTCTGTTCTAGAATGTAAACTAGGACTTTTGTGAAGTGTCCTCTAGTACATTTAAATCAGTCCTTCCAAATCTTCACGTTCTTTCTGAGCTGATTTAGTTGCACATTGCTCCTGGGAAAACACCATGGAGGGTTGTGAACCGCATGCACATATCTGTAACCCAAAGGGTAGCAACTTAACGTGAAATATTTGATAAATATTGGCAGGCTGGTTATTGACCAGAAGCCATTACTGCTTTTGGATCAAAAGGGGATAATTTATTAATTAAATTGGGGAACGAAGGCTTCATTAGCTTGTTATTATTAAAATCTGGGAAACCACCTTTCCTTGCATTTTAATTTGATTCAAGGTTCTCATTAAGAGAAAAATTGTAATCAAGCTAGAACAAGTGAGGATTAGCTAGTTCTGTATATACTCTGTAAATTATTAAATGGTTCAATACAAAATTGAAGACATTATTCAGGATGGCCATTTATGTACATGTGTACAACAATTTCATAGTCAGAAAAAAATCTTTTAATGGTCAAAAGCCACAATTTGTCCCTCTTTTAAATCTATTTTCACCTCTTTTAAATCTGAGTGTCATTATAAAAATATCTAATGCTTATTAAGCATGATGGTCATACAATGTAAAAATTTGATGGGAATTAATTGATTTAACCCTCTCAACAACTCTATTTGAAGGCTAATAGCATTACCTTCAATTTGAAGATGATAAAACTGAGGCACAGAGTAATTAAATAACTTGCCCAAGGTCACACAGAAATAATTATCAGAAGAAGGGTTAGAACCCTCCCGGTCTTATTCCAAGCCTTCATTTTTAATTTCCAGCAAAATGTGTTGTGCTTCAATAAATATTTAATGAGCTCATTTATTTCCTGAATGTGGAATGACAATTGTCAAACTCATTATTTTTACTCCATTTAGACTTCTGTTAATATAATCTTTTGAGTTTTTAAACTATACTATTTTTATTATGTTGTTGCTCACACAATGACTTCTCTAAAGTATGACAGAAAAGAGCTGAATTTCATAAGAATGTTTCAGTTTCACAAATTCATGAGGATAATAGAGAGTGGGTATGTTTGACCAAATTTATTCCCTTTTCTTCCTAAAGATTATTTCATAAGAAAACCTTGAACTCTTTTAAGCTAGTGCTGGGAAGCTGAGGCAGAAGGATTACAAGTTTGATTTCAACTGGAGCAAATCAGTGACACACTGTCTGAAAAATTTTTTTCCAAAAAGCACTTAGTTGGGATACAGTTTAGTGTGTGTGAAGGTCCTGGATAGAATTACCAGCACTGAAAAAAAAAAAAAAGAAAAAAGAAAAAGAAAGGAAGGAAGGAAAGGGAAGGTTAAAAAAGGAAACGCTGGATCTTTAAGAAGGGAGTACTGGTAGACCAATGGGCTTGAATACAGAATAGATTCTGCTGTGTTCATGGGGAAACCAGAAACAGTATTTGCAGCCCTAATTTGATCTTGTTGATCTAACTTGATCTTTGACCTAAGTCAGATATTGTAGTTAGGGTTTTAAAGGGGATAGAATCAATATAGGACACATAACTTATAGCATTATCCTATAATATTCACCCAAGAAGTCAAATGCAGGAGAGCGCAAGCAATCTGTCTGCACAAAGAATCCAGCTGAGGGCTTGGAGCCCACAGCAATGACCTGGATGAGTGCAGCTGGAGACCTAGAGCCCATGGCAGTGTCCTGCACAAGTCTAGCTGGAGACCTAGAGCCCACAGCAATATGGCAAGTCTCATGCAAGTCTGTATCAAGGATCTACACTGGGAAGTCCCAAAAGTAAATGATGGAAGCTAGAAAGTCTGCACCAGTGGGATGAAGGATCTGTGCCAGTAGGCTGAGGGATCTGCGCTGGAGCCAGAAAGCAAAGCTCAAGGTAAGGACCAGGGCTCCCCGCAAAAGAACCGTAGCCATCCTCAGTGATAACAAGGAACTGAGCTCCTCCGACAATAAGAACAGCTGAGTTCATATCAGGAAAACCAATATGAAAAGCTTCTCCAGAGGATTCAACTGTGCACCATCTTCCCCTCCACTTTTGCTTTTATGCTGTTGGCAACAATCCTCATGTGGGCCTTCTGTTCCCAGAATCATGCTGATTCAGTTCAGCTGGGTTTTACAAATTGATCATTAGTTAATCCACCACAGGTATAAATATCAGCCAGTCAGGACTGAGCACTGTTTCTCAGGCGGAGAGGAGTGACGTCCAGGAGGGCAATTCCTGAGTAAGTTAGCCCTCTCTTTGTTTCCTCCGAACAGTTTCATTTTGTACAAAATGTTGTGATTTCCTGGTTTGTAGTATTATTTTTTCTTGAATAAAGCACCCCCTTTTTCTTGAACTCTTTTTTAGTGAATGTCATTGATAATAAGATTCAAGGAAAAGCCTAGTGCAGCTCTATTTTTAATATGCTAAACAAGTCATGTCAAATTGAGAATATAACATAGAAGCCAGCTGTTCAGAATGCTCCTCAGGTCTCACAGGGACACCACTATCTTTGACAGACCCATTTAGCCAATGAAAACATTGTGTTCTACCTATGCCCCTTTCTTTGAAAGTTCTGATTGTTTTAAAATAATTTAAATGAAATCAAGTGCTCTTCCTTCTAAGTCAGTGGTGGGGAACCTATAGCACACGTGCACACAGATGGTTATTTTTTCTTGTGAGCTCTAAAGGGTTGACCATCACTATTTTAGGTCCTTTCTGTGGTGAGGGAACTCTGGGGCAGCCTCCAAGATCAAACCTCCTGGTATCAGCAACCCCCTAGCATGTAATCTCTCTCTTAAGTATGAGTGGGGCCTATGGCTTCTAACTAAAACAGTCCAGCAAAGGTTGCTTCTGTCGTTGGGTTACATAGAATTATTACTTCTGTCTTGCTAGGAAACTCTCTTGCTTGCTGGATTTTAAGAAGTGGGTTGCCATATTTTGAATAACTGTGTGTAAACCTTGCATGGTGTCCTTTGGCCAATAGCTCACAAAAAAGTGAAGATCCTCAGTTGAACAGACTGCAAAAAGCAGAATTTTGCCAATGTATCATTGAATCCATGAATTTGCCAGCATATTCTTTCCTGCTGATCCTTGACATGAGACTCCAGTGTTGGCCAATGGCTTCATTTCAGTGTGCAAGATACGCTGAACCATAAGACCCACTTAAACTCTGCATGGATTTCTGACTCACAGAAATGGTGGATTCAACAGCCGAGGATATAGCTCAGTGGTACAAGCCCCTGCCTGGCAAGTGCAAGGTCTTGAGTTCGATTCCTGGTACAAAAACAAAAAAAGAAAAAAGAAAAAGAAGTGGTGAATTCATAAATTTGGGTTGCTTATAGCCGCCTTGCCGACAGTAATACAACATGTTATGTAGCATTAGATAACAAATTACATAATATGATTTGTATGCTACTTCTTCTTAAGAAGTTTCACAAAATAAATAAAACTATATAAAGAGCAAAATAAAAGCTAGATTATAGAAAGTAGGAAGATAGATGTTCCTCAGATAGGAAAGGAATCAAGAGTTAGCCAGAAGAGGGAGGGAGAGGAAGAAAAGGGGTTGAAAAAAGGAATTGAGACGGAATCTGTTCATGTTCCAATTCCCTCAAGGAGTGTAAACATTATCTTCTACAAAGATGTACTGACAAACACAAATTAATAAGATTATATTAGTAGTGTTGCTTCTACTGCAGCAACAGAAGTCAGTTCTTTGTGGAGTACCTATTATGTCGCAGACACTTTCTTCCAGGTTTTTCACACAAATCATTTCATTAGTATCCACAACCACTTCATAAGACAGGCTTTATTTCCAGTTTAGGAGCCTGAGGAATGAAGGACATAAGTAACTTGTCCAAGGTCACGCTTCTAGAACATAAAGGAACTGCTCTGAAAGCCAAGTCTATGCTATGCTTTAGCCTATTTCAATTGTAAAAAGAAACAAAAGTTAAAACCCAGTTATGTAATGCTATTACATTATTTCTCTATTGCAGACATGGCTGTAGACCTCAGATGCCTGCTGATACGCAGTCATGTGACAGCACTTAGTGTGTTTGGACTTGGAAGGTTTGCTTTCCAGGACCCACCTTGCTCCCCTACCAAGTCTCACCTTCAGTAGACCAAACACTCCCAACAGCTCAGTCTCTTGTACCATTTCATCTGCAATGTGCTTTTCAGTTATTTTTACTTTTTTGTCATCCTTTTAGTGTTTCCAAACTTTTATTTCTTTTTGTTTCTTTTACAGTGTAGTGCCTTAACCAAAAATATAAAATGGAAATACTGCATGGAAAAAATAACAGAAGTAAAAGAACTTGCCCATATCACAACTAAACTGACTTATTTACTGGACAGTACAAGTGAGGAAAGTGAATACGAGTGCTATAATTACTAAGTTTCATATGACTAATAGGCATATACAGGTTTTTAAATCTAAAAATCTAAATAAATGACAAATATTTTTAAATGTTTAAATTGTTTTAAAAGTATCTATATTAGCTCAAAAACAAAAATGATACAAGTTCCTGCCTAGCCAAGAGCAAGGTTCTTAGTGCAAGGTCCTTAGTTAGATTCTCAGTACCCACACACAAAAAAATACAAAAAGAAAAATTTCAATATAATCTCTAGGTAAAAATAATATAGATTAAATACTTCAATTAAGAGGTAATTATACTTAGATATTATGAATTAAAGAATAGGAGCATATGACTTGCAATATAACATGCCCACATTTATGAATAAATCTTGAAAAGAAGAGATTTTTTGCAAGAACATAAATTAACTTGAGTGATTTAGAAATGTCAGGTATTAAGGGCTCTACATTGAGTCTTACAGAAGAAAGCCAGCATGATAGCCAGAAAAACTTTTATAATGTTAAGGACACATGGAAATGAAAGAAAAGTCTTAAAAATAAGTAAGCATACAGTCTGAGAAGGTAGAACAGCGAAGGAAAATGAAATGGGGGTGCATGAGAAAAGTAAAAGCTTAAATTAATTACACCAAATAAAAGAAAATGGACTGAAAAAAATATGAGCCATCTGTCATCCATTGATGAGGACAAAATTTCTGCTCCCGGAGTTTGAATCTGCTGGTTTCACTTATAATATTGTTTGTGAGACTCAAAGATATTGTCATCCTATATCTTGTACACAGAAAGACAGAGACCCCCCTCACTTGAGATACCTTGTTTTTTATTATTATCAAAAATAAAGTTTAGCAAACAAGACTTCTGTGTTAATGAATTTTAAATCTCAAAGATTTCAGTTGTTAAACACCTTCCTTCGCTATCAGCCTAAAATTATCAATCAGAATGTTGCAAACCAATTATTTTTAAACGTCATAATTATAAGTCATGTGATGAATTTTTAAAAATCATCATTTGAAGGATGTTTTCACAAAATACCTGGGAATAGTAAATGCTTTCATGTATATATTCTCATTCTGAAAAAGGCTTTCTTTAAGTTTTTTGGAAATTTCATTTCAAAATGAAAGTAAAATAATGTCTTATCTAGCAAACATGCAGATGATTGTCTCCATTTATCAGAAAACACATATTTAAAACATTCGCTCTACTTTAGTTTTCCTTGTGAGGCAGAAGTATTCATCATACTGGTTAAGGTTTATATTACCCTGTAGCAAAGCAATTTATCACATCCTTACATCAGCTACTTCTTTGATTATTAAAATGTTGCTGCAGAGGTACTCTTAAGAGCATACCAAGCAGCTTTCTAAGAAATTTTTTTTTGGCCTGTAGTGTAGAGAAACTACACACAGAGACACATGATTATATAAAGCTAGAAAATCTAGCACTAAACTGATTAATTTAATATGGAGAAATCTCATACTAGAATTTAACACATTGTGTATGTAATACCAGCAACCATCAGGAAGCATTAGCACAAATCATTTTTTATCATTTAGAAATGATTTTCATTTCCCAAATTTGACCCACTGAAAATGATAATTTGATGAAACTCCGGACTCATCGGTTTAGTTTTGAACAGCAACTGTAACTAAGGGGGTGTGTAGTGGAGGCAGGTTACAAATGATCCCTCTTTGCCAAGGAGTTCAATCATGTGTCAATGAATATTTATTAAATATTCCTCTGTGTTTTCTGTCCATGGTCATTTCTTTCTGAGATTTTAAGGTTTATATATTGCTCTGCTTCAAGAATTCTGCAGTCTAACTGCAGAGAAATTTCCCCATGAAAAAGAACAATAACATGAGAAAGAAACAGCCGAGTGTAATGTAATAGAAAGGCCAAAGAAAGGTCAGCGGAGGCAAAATAACCTTTGCCTACCGGAGCCTAGCAAGTAACCTAAACAACGAAAGAATATTTGGAAATGACAGCTTGCGGGGAGGGAGGGAGAGTCCTCTCATCAACTGAAGACCATTGGTTCCATTTGAAGGAAGTACATAGTTTTCTGCTTTACTCCATTTATTGCTCTATGAGAAAGGGGACTAATGCTACCACGAGCTTTTGAAACTTCAACAATAGCTGGGTATCTCAATTTTTAGGTTAACTTTCTCAGTCTTGGTACTTAAACAAACAAAGCTTTTGAATATAACATTCTGAGTAGTCTCTGTGTCTATAGACAATGAAAAGTTGAAAAATTCTGATTTTCACGAAAAGGAGAGGTACAGAAAATGTATGCACTTTTGGGTTGATCTCAAGCACCCAACCATTGTCATATCAGGTACAAGAAGAAGTTCAACAACTGCAGAAAATTGTTTTTAAAGGGCTGTGGGTGTGTGCAAAGCTAGCTCCTGACCCAAAGATTAATCACTCTTTTTACTCCTTTGTCCCCATGCTGCCCCTAAAGCCAGTTGCTTGAACAAGTGGTTGTGCATTTCCATAACAACAAAAATATCCTACTAACTCAGTAAGAGCAGTGCTCTTCAAATTTTGCTGCATGCCAAATTTGCCTGGAAAAGTTTAAATAATTCCAATGACCAGAATATATCCTTTAGCAAGAATAACAGAAAATCTGCAGGCGTGGTCCACCCACTATTATTATTGAAAGCTTTCTATATGATTCCAATTGGCAGCCAAGGGTAAAAATCGAATGTATACCAGAGGTACTCAGACTTTGCTGCACACTATTATTGCTTATGTCTAATATCCTCAAAAGCTTCATGCACTCACTGACAGGGCTTTTGGAATGGGACTGTATTATGGGGCCTTATAGGTGTCTTGCTATTACAAGGTGGGGTCTAGTCCAAAGAGGAGGGTTAGTAGGGGCTTGACCTGGAACGATATAGCTCCTGTCCCAGCTTTGCCTTTCACTCCCACTGCTTCCTGGTCAAGATGAAGTGGGCAACTTTTCCTCTACTCTGCTCCTTAGTATTGCCATCCTGCCTGGAAGTCAGCAGACTGCTGAATGAAATGTGCACTGAAATAAACCTCCCCTTCTTTAAGTTGTAGATGTCCTGTATTGTGTTTCAGCTGTAAGAAACACACTAAAATTCCTCTGGGAGATTTTTTACAAATCTGGATGCTCAAGTCACACATTGTATCACACATTTATTGCTGCAAAACAACCTATCCTATAATTTACTGTCTTAAGTAATGACCACTTTATTTCCAATTTTATTTGGGCTCAACCAGATTGTTCTAGCCTTGCTTTGATCACTCATACAATCATCTCTTGAGTGACTTCACGTGGCCTCACATGCTTGGGGATTGGCAAATTATTAGACAAAGTTATCTTGTATCTCCTCCACATTGAGTTCACAGTAGCCCGGATTAGATTTGTTATGCAAATAGTGATTTCAGCTCTCCAAATGTAGTCAAGGAGATCAAGTTATAATGGTCAAATGTTTTTAATTTTCTGCACCATATTTACTAATAGAC
The DNA here is from genome assembly GCF_000276665.1 of Chinchilla lanigera. NCBI lineage: Eukaryota > Metazoa > Chordata > Mammalia > Rodentia > Chinchillidae > Chinchilla > Chinchilla lanigera. Next base: position 12,999,915 of record NW_004955421.1, on the reverse strand, counting down.
TGTAAAATAAAACAATTCATAGATGATTTACAGATTTTTGCACAAAGAAATAAACTCCATCTCTTGATGGATTGAGTGACAATTGGTCCTCAATAAAATTATATAGTCATTATTATTATTAGCCTATTCCAGTTAAATCAGAATTCAGGAAATGGGATAAGAGAAGATTTTTTTTTAGATGATTTCAGTATGTAACCACATAGAGGACCAGTGATTTCATCGCTTCTCGGCCTTTTGGCTAAGATCAAGTGAGGACCAGTGATTTCAACCAGTGCATCTCAAACTTTCATGTATATTAAAACCATCTGGAAATCTTGTTCAACAGTGGATTTATGAGTTCCATCCCCAGAGACACTGATTGAATATCTGTGGAGTGGGTGTGCGATGCTTTGCACTTCTAACAAGTTTCCACATGATGTTAATATTGTGATCTATATCTTCATTCTGAGGTTGGGGATATTGGGGATTGAACCCAAGGCTTTACACATTCTAAGAATTGCTTTAGTGCTAGACTACATCTCTGGCTCTTTTCCAAATTTTATTTTGAGAAATAATCATACTAGATTTCCCAAACTGCTTAGACTTCCTGAGTAGCTGTGATCATAACCATATGGCACAGCACCCAGCTCTACCTGCATTTTTGCATAATATAAATTTAAACCATGGTGCAAAATAATACATGTGTGTATAATATAAATGTGTGTGGATAATAATATTGCTGAGACAAATAATTTGACAGTCACAAGTTAAAGAAAGAGAGATTTATTCTGGTTCAAAGTTTCAGAAGTTTCAGTCTATGGTGGGCTGGCTTTAATGCAGAAACAGCATATGGAAGAGCTAGGAGGAGGAAAACTGCTGACATCATGGTAACCAGGAAGAAGAGAGAGAAAGAGAGAGAGACAGAGAGAGAGGAAGAGAGAGAGAGAGAGAGGAAGGAGTTATTTTAATTTGCACCTCTCAGATGACCAATAATGTTGAATATTTTTTCATATATTTATTTGCCATTTTTATTTCTTCATCAAAGAAGTGTGTATTCATCTCAGATGCCGATTTTTGGATTGGTTCTTTGAATTTGGGAGAGCTGATTTTTTTTCAATTCTTTATATGTTCTAGGTAGAAATCCTTTGTCTGAGGGACAATTGGCTATAACTTTTTACCAGTCTATGGGTTGTTTTTTCACTCTGTTTGTGACTTTTTATGTGCAAAAGATTTTTAATAAAGTGAGATTGCAGTTGTTGATTGGAGTATTTCTTCTGCAGTTTGGGTTTTATTTATGAAGTCTCTGCCCACACCTATGCCTTCCAGATTTCTACCTAATTTCTCTTCCAGTAGATTTGTATTTCTGTTTTAATATTTAGTTCTGTGATCCATTTTGACTTTAGTGTATTGCATGGTGATAGACATGGGTCTAGTTTTAGTTTTTGGCATTTGGAAAGCCAATTTTCCAGTACCATTTATTAAAGAGGCTACCTTTCTTCCAGAGAACACGTTTAGCCCCTTTGTCAAAGATAACTTGGCTGAGTGTGTTTGGAATTTTGTCTGCATCTTCTATCGTTTTCTAATGATCCTTGGATGTGTTTGTTTGTTTGTTTGTTTGCCAATACCATGCTGGTTTTATCACAGTAGCTTTGTAGTATAATTTGAAGTCAGGGATTGTGATGCTCCCTGACTTGCCTTTGTTGCTCAGAATTGCTTTTGCTAGTCTAGGTCTATTCTGGTTTCAAATGAATTTTAGAGGTGTTTTCTCTAGTTCTGTGAGATATGCTAATGGTGATTGGGATTGCATTAAATCTGCATTACAATTTTTGGAGTATGGCTATTTTTCACTATGTTGGCTGTTACTATCTGTGAGCAAGGAATATCTTTCCATTTTCTGATATTTTCTTCAATCTCCTTTTTCAGAGTACTGTAATTTTCAGTGTAAAGATCTTTTATTTACTTTGTTAGATTGATTCCTAAGTATTTCATTTTTGGACGTTATTAGAAAAGGTGTGGTTTCCCTACTTTCTCTCTCTGTGAGTTTGTTGCTTGTATACAGGAATTCTATTGATTTTTGAGTGTTGATTTTGTACCCACCTACACTGCTGAATTTAGTTCTTAGTCTAGAAGTCTTTTGTTTTGGGTACACATATCAGATTTAAAACATTATATATATATAAACACACAATAGCAAAATGCTTTCTATTCGGTTGGATTTCTGCTCCCAGGGGGTGGGTTTACTACAAGTTAGAAGGGTTGAACATTTCATACCATATATAAGGACCAACCTTGTCCTGTTGTTAGGGAAAAAGAATGAAGTTCTTGAGATACTTGACTATAGCCTCCTATCCTTCTTCGGGTAGTGGATTTTTACTGAAATCCACTCTCTTTTATCTGACTACTTGGGCTCTGTGTTGATTCTGTCTTATTCTTAGTACACATGATCTATACCTCTGTTTCAAGAGTAGAAACTAGGATGTGGTCTTGTTCTCCATATTTGTTTAAATTATTCTTGGAATTCTTGTTGCTCTCTGCCACTAGATTTTGCACATAAAACCCACCAACTTCAGATGGTATTTACCTCTTCCATTTCTTTCTTGGGCATCTTTCTCAATGGACTCTTTCCCTGTACTGCTTTTTTTTTTTTTTTTCATTAGTTGTACTTAAATGCAGACTACCTCTACTTTACTCTATCTGCTGTTTAGAATAATCTACTATGCACATTTCCCACTGGACCCTTGTCCTGGCTGGCTTTCAATGCATCAGTGGCTCTTGGAGTGAAATCTGTGGACCAGGAGCACCACCACTTCCTAGGGATATCTGTATGAATACTAGAGCTTTTGGAGCCCTACTCAAAGCTAACCAGTAAGAAACTTTTGGTGGAGAAGAGTAATCTCTGCTTCATTCAGCCTTTTAGATGGCTCTATGTGCCCTTAAATTTGAGAAAACCTGACATAGAAGATGAGTGATGTTAGACACTGGCACAGAGGTCTCCGTACGGGTCAAGAGACTAGTGAATCTATTTCTTCCTGTTGCCTTCTTTCTGTGGGCCATGCTTTTTCGACAGTTTGCATACTTCTACCATTTACAGATCTTGTCAATCTACCATTGCCTCCCAGTTTCAATAACCTAATGTCCTGTCCTCCCTTTTCATGCGTCTTACTGGTGATGGCTGCCTGCTGCTGGATTTTAAACTCCAACATGAGTTTCTGTTTCCTTTATGCCTGTCTATATATGAGTAAATATCCCTCCCTTAAAGTGACCTACACTCTCCACTGAGCTTTGTTTTCTGTCAACACCCCCAATGCTGTGCCTAAAGATTTCTCCTTTCTAGTCATTCTGATCTTGGACCTCCCACCCAAGCCTTTGCCCAGGTCAGGAGGAATAATGGAGTTGGAGGAGATGCTTTTATTTAAAAGCTTGTATTCTTACAACGGCAGTCTCAAAAGCAGAAAAGGCATTTCAGGTCACAAAACTAAGACCCTATCCTGGAGATTCTAAAACCTCAAGCATAAACAGCTTCTCACCTAGTACTTGTACACACAGTTATATGCTTGTATTTGAGTGCATGCTATGTGTGTTCTGTGTATAGGTGTGCACAGAAGCAAGAACAAACAAAACAAAAGCAAAGAGAAAGAAAGAACAAATGGGGGGAAAAGGATCAATGAGTTTCTCCGGCAAAATGAAAAATAAATAAATAAATCTCTGAAAAGTCTCCTGGCTGCCACTTCAGATGTCAGAATATATTTGTCACAAAAATAATGGAATCTGGTTTGAAGAGCTCCTCTGTTCAGGGGATAAATGTGAGGTTTAGCAAGAATGTGAATAGGTCATAAATCAACTGGATACAAATGCACATGGTTTGCGTACATGTTTTTTGATCTTGCCTGGTCAGCTATATTGTGATTATAGCTGTTTGTTTTGTTTTCAGTCTTTTCTGTGTGAGAACCCTCAGAGCTGGTCATAACTAGTAGGTCATTTTCCCTAAGTCAAGACACCAGTGGCAAAAATGAATGTGGCAGCAGATGTAGAAAGTAGTTTTACACATAGCGCACTTAAGCATGAGTTAAATTCTAGCTTGGCATACACAAATGATCTTATAAGGTTTCTATAATCAAAGCTGACATATCTCTCCCATTGAACGCCACTGATACTTTCAAAGGTCTTTTTCCCAAGAATGTTGAGCAAGATCGTTAAAATGATGAATTTGATTTCATAGATGAGGAACCTTAGAGCAGGCAAGGGGGAGTCTTGGCCACAAACTACCAGTAGGAAATGAAGAGGAAAAGAAATTACTATCCCAGCATGTAAAGAAATCATCCTTTACAACTTTGCATTTATGTTTTCTGAACAATCTATGTATTTATAAAAGTCACTAGGGTATTTGTTTTTGTTTTGCCCTGCAAATGTTTAAGATGACAATGTGTCTTAAAAAATCTTAATTGTGATTGAAAAATCTATGATGTAAAATGCATCACCTTTACTATTTTTACAAGTGCAATGAAGTAACTACCTCTATTATGCAACAAAGCTTCAGAAATTTGAATTTCTTAACAATGAAATCCTATACTTATTAAGCATTTCTTTTTCTCTTCTCTTGCAATTGATTTAAAAGCACATAATCTTTTAAATACATTTTATACTCTTTAATGTTTAACTTTATAGTACATTGTAAATAGCACATCAGAATTTATGTGGATTTTTAAGTAGATATTTCTTTCTATTAAGGTGAACTTTTACAATTTTTTTAACTTTAATTCTGTGAGACACTATATCTGCAGTAGTAAGCAAAGCAGATATATCTCTTCATGAAGGCAAACAATTTGTGATACAATAATGATGACAAAAATGAAAATAATGATAATAATTATACTGACTGACATGCCAATATAAATGATGAGAAATAAGAAAAAATGCATCCATAGGGTTCTCTAGGTGTGCAATAAAATTGCTCCTCTTAGATCCACTGATGAAATTTATAATTGAGGATATCAAGAACAGGCTTTGCCCATCTACTTTAATAATATTATTATCTGCTCTAGAGTCCTGGCCCCACATAATCTAGTGCTGATCTACACAGCCGCAGTTTGCTGTTGGTAGGTCTGCTTTGCAGAACTGTAGAATTGAATTTCCGTCTGGGGCCAAAGAGAGCTGAGATTCAGGCAAACATTGACTCTGTTCAGGCATTGAATGAAACCACGTACATCAGCACAATCTTCTAATGACTCCTCTGTTTGGTAACAAGTACCTTTCAGGCTTCTCGTGTCACCTGGATAACTATTACTTACTTTTCCAGTCCATATCTCATCTACATATTTTTAAAAAATAAGAGACACTAGAACAACAACAGTGAAGCATGGTCTTTGAGAGGCCCAATGTTTAGATACTGGAGTGAGTCTTACAAGTTTCCAGTCTGTTGTTTACATTACTTGTTTTATCTGGGGCTAATTATTTGCTCTTAGGATAATTTCTGGTGCACTATATAATGTATGTTGCCATGTCCAGCACAACTACTGAAACTCTGGAAGGAGGACAGAAAGAGGTGAAGAAAACAAAGTCAAGATGCAGAAAGCTGAAGTCAGGTGGAGCCCTCTCCCCTGATGGGAGAAAGGACTGCCCAGAACCTGCAGGACATTTATTTATACAATCAGCATATGAATAATCACATGGAGAGTTTAAGGGAAGGGGAGGATCTGGGACAGGAAGAATATCTAGTGTTCAGCAGAACAGCATGCCTTGGTGGCTTCATGGGGAGTAATAGGGGAAGTGTCTGTGTTATCTCAAGTGAAGGGTAAATCCCTCTGTGCGTCAGCTCCTTGAGCTGTGCACACACCTCATGGGGCCCTGCCAGACTCATGAGAAGCAGTGGCCTTGTCCTAGATGCCAGAAGTACAGACAGCTTCACCCCCAACAGGATGTGAGTGGCAAGATGCCCTTGTGCTTTGCCAATCTAATCACTAAGTTCTATAAACACTGTATGACATTTGTTAGTAGAAGCTCAGTGATTTGGTGAACTCCCTTGTAGTTGGTAGAAAACGCCCTCTATAACACATTGTCCCCTAATTCCAGCTGGTACTCACCTATACTCTTTTCTCATGTCCAGTTTCCTTAAATTTTCTTTCTACCTAGACAAAATCTCACTGGATATAAAGAAGAAGCTCTTAGTAATAATATTTCTGAGAATAAAGTATTATAAACAGAAAAGACCAGAAGTCATTACAAAGCAGATCATTTTTGTAGGAATAATTCTGGGGGTATAACTTGTTTATCAAGTATATTATAACTTTCTCAGCACTGGGACAAAATAACTGATACCCACAATTTATGGAACAAAGCCTTGTTTAGTTCTATGCTTATAGAGGGTGCAGTCCATGGTTGACTGGCTCCAACACAGAGACAGCAATGTGGGAGGTCGTGACAGAGGAAAGCTGCTCAACCCCTTACAGCCAGAAAGCAGAGAAAAAGGAAGAGACATAGAGAGATGTATCCCTTGAAAGGCATGCCCCCAGTGTCTCATCTCTGACCAGGCTCCACACCTTTAGCTCTAAACTCATCACTGTGTTACTCCGTTGATGCAGTTAGCCCCATCACGATAGAGACAGGTTCCAAGAGCCCCACCTCTGAACACATGAGTCTTGGGTGGACATGTAAGATCTAAACCATGACATCAAGATCACCAATGCCTTCTCATTTATTCAAGCTTGTCCTTGTGCTTTGTCTCGCTAATCAGCTTAGCTCTCTCCACTACATGACCTCTAGAAAATTTCTCTGAACTCAGTCATCATGGTCTTCATCTACAAATGATAATCACCAAAATTTGTTCCAATTAAAGTCATATTAATATTTTAACTTTGCAGCCAAATGCTACAGCAACGCCCATGATTTCCATATGTACATAGTTAATGTATTTCAGCCTCGAGTTCTGTAAAAGACACATCCTCTAGAAAGTCTCTGCAGTCCTCACCTCTAGTCTACTTAGATACTCTTAAAGCAGTACCTTATGCCCTTTCCTGACTACACTGAACACATTTGTATTATTTATTCCACTTATGTCTTTCCCATTCATTGCCAAGTTTCATACATTATCAAGTATACTTTTTTACAGATCTTTCTCTCTGTCTGCCTGTGTCTGTCATAAACACACTTGTGTGCAGTTCTAGGTATGGAATCTCTAGCCTTCTGCATGCACTACCACTGAACCACAGCCCCAACCTACTTGTATTGAGTACAACTGTGATTTTCCCAAAATACAAAGCATCCTTTGCTTCTCATACAACGTCAGTATATTCAGGTTTCTTCTAATTATTTTTCTTTGATTTTTATTACTACTTAAAGTTCATAAAGCTTATCTCTAGATTCATTATGTAAGACAATCCAGATTGTGGTTAATTTTAAGGTGAAATATGATCTTCATTCAGGGAGTTCTTGTTGAATGTTACCTGTGAAAGCTCCAGTGGTACTGGCTATTAAACTGTAATCTCAGTTAAACATCTTACTCTCCATTGCGGAAATTTTGCTTTGGCAGGATCCAAACAGAATGAATATAAATCCTAATAAAATACATTCATGGGACTCATTAGGCCAGCTCTCTTGCCTCACTTCAATTTATTGTACCCCTTAATTCCTACTAGCTTCTTTTACAGTTTTAAATGTATCTATGGACTCATCTGTAGCTATTACTTTTGTTATGTACCACCCTAAAATTTTTCAAGGTGTATGTCCTAGATTTAAATGGCATATTTTTATAAGGTAATAATTTCTATAAAGATGTGATTTTTAAATACTTCATATTGTCCTCTTTTAAGAACTTTCCAGAAAATTAAAAAGAAGAAGGATGTTTATGGTTATCCTTGGTGAGTATACCATGTTGTATTTTATGTAAATGCTCTCTTTTATTTATTGAATATAAAAACATTAATAAAGCAATTAATATTTACTAAACACTAGTTGAGTGTGTTGAATGATTTGAACACTATACTATTAATGTATAAATCTTATAATAATTCCATAATGTGTATTAGTATTCCTATTAATAAATAAGGAAAGTAAGCGCCATGTAGGTAGAATTCATCCAATATGAATTGGTTGGTAAATGAATAAATACGAATTAAAAATCAAATCCTTCTGGATCCAGAAAGGATGTACTTTAAAGAGGCACAAATTATTTAAGATTAAAAATCACAATAAATCTTTTGCCTAAGTCCTTTATAAAAATCACAAATTATAAAACATAATTAGCTGGTATTAACTGTGTAAGAATAAACTTACTCTGAGCAGATAAGTTGGACTCATTGAGAAGTTGTGGTATCTATAGTGTCTTTTCACAAAATGGAAGGAAACAGTTTCAGGCTTTTACACTGTGTTTATGTAGTGTCTGATATTGTCCTGTAACTTGACATTTCCTTCAAATCGTATTCTGAATATAGAAGAATAAGACCATGGACAAATGCAGTGGCCATTAGGGAGAATGGACTTTTTCCACCTTCTCTCCTCCCAAAATTGACATGTTAAAATTAATGCAAGTTGAAGGAAATAAAAAACTTTTACTTGTAATGAAGTGAGACAGCAATGTAGCAAAATAATTACATGTCGGGCTGGAGATTTAGCTTAGCGGCACAGTGACTGCCTGGCAAGCGCAAGGTCGTGAGTTCGATTCCCAGTACCAAAAAATAAATAAATAAATAAATAAATAAAATAAAATAATTACATGAGCTATCCCGTGTGTAAGTTACGCATTTTACTAAGTGAATAAAAAAGCCCTAGAAATAAATTAGGAAATGATGAGCAACAAAATATTTGAAATTTAGAATTAAAAGTTATACTTCTTAAGAATCTGTTCAGTCAAATAAAGAAGACAAACCATCCACAAATAGATCAAAACAGTTATTCTGAAGTGTGGATGACATTAGAGTTACTCAGACAGCATTTGGAAAGATGAGTTCCTGTCCCCAGCCCTGCTGTTCCTGATGGAATTGTTCTCTTTCCCGGACACTAGTTAGGTTATTTCTAAAAAGTCCTCCTAGGTATTCTCACATCAGCTGTTACATTATTTATCTATTACTACATAACTAATTGCTGCAAAACTTAGCAATGCAAAAGTATAAGTATTTATTATTTCACATGCTTTTCAGGTCAAGAATCCAGGTGCAGTCCAGGTCCAGCCAGCTACCTCTGGCTTAAGCTTTATCTTAAGGCTTGTATCTAATGTCACCTTGAAGCTGAACTGAGGGAGGAGGATCTGTTTCTGATTCCATCCATGTGGTTGCTGAATAGTCTCAGTCATTCTGGGCTGTTGACCAGAGATACCACTGGTTTTGCCATATGAGCTTCTCTATATCCAGAGAATCCTTCACAACACGCAGTTGGTTTCATGAAAGTAGACAAGCAAGTGAGGAGGTGAGGACACCCAGGATGGAACACACTGAAGTTTGCAACTGAATCTTGGAAGAGACTCCTGTTATTTCAATATGTGAAATAAATCAGCAGGTCTAACTCATCCTTGGAGGGAGATTACTACACAAGAATTTGAACACCAGTCAGTAGTGGTTGCTGAAAGGCCTCTTAGAGCTTGCTTGCTGCAACTAAAATGCAAGCACTGCGTTGTTTCACTAGTGTAAAACCTGAAAGAGTTAATTTAAGCTAGGAGGTATGATAGACATTGTGAAATGATAGGAAAACACTCAAGGGTAAATGGCAACTGGGATGTGGGAAAAGAGAAGGGAAAGAAGGAGAAATTTTGTATGTATGTACATACAGGATAGTTAACATAGTTGTCCTACTGTCTTCTATTCCTTTGCTGAAAGAAACTGTCAATGAGTCCTTGATTGATCAATATTGCATGTCTTTATCTGTTTTCATGGGAAACCACTTTGAAGATATCAATATGTAATATAACAAGAATTGTTAATTTCCTACCACTTTGTTTGTAACTCTGTAGTGTCTGTACTGTTCTTTTGCTATTTTGTAAAAGGTTGTCTATCTGTTAATGTTTTCCTCCTTTTATTTTTAAAATAAAAGAAAGAATATTATAAGAAAAAAAATAAAAATAAAATGTGAAATGGCTTAAATCAAGAGAGGTTTATTTTTCTGCCACCACAAGCTTCAGTAGCTGCACATTTTCATCAGAGCTAAGGTAGGAGATGAGTACCCCGCATCAGTTGGCATTTGACGGCAAGGAGGAGGAAGAGGGCAAAAGGAGCAGGCCTTTACCAGCTATGCCTGTCCTTTTTCTTAAGAAAACAAATATTTTCTCGTAAACCTTCCCAGAAGACTTCCGTTTATGCCACACTGTCACTTGAGCTCCCCTAACTAGAAGTGAGGGACATGGTAGCTGTTAACCTCTGACCTCGTTGTAGAAGCAGCCCAGGATCCAAGGATGACTGGGGGCTATGCACTACTACCATGCACCCATAGTGCCTCCATTTCTTTGTAACTTATTCTTTGTTAGATCTCAATTTAACTTGTAAAGTAAAGCATTAATTAACGCTAGTGTAATACATTTAACTTAAGACTTGTTTGAAGATCATATTTCCAATAGCTTTAAGCTTATTACAATGTACTCGTGAACAAGACACAAGCAAACACCTTCGAGCAAGGGAAAGAGTTGTCATCAAATCCATGTAGTAAAAGTGACAGAAAAATGCTCAGATCTTCACCTTCAGCTTTATTCACTGCCTTTCAATGCACAATACTTACATGTGCAATGATTAATTCATTCCACAGTTTAAAAACACGTATTTGCCTCTATCTGTGTCCCACAGGTTGCATGAACATTTTAGCATTTTTAAGAGGCCTTCATAATCTGGTCCCAGATCTTCCCTGCAGCCCTGCTTCCCTCGGTTCACTTTTTCTTCTTCTCTTCAACAACTCAGGCCCCCTAAGTGCAATCCTCTTCTCTGGGTCCCTGCGTCCTACCTGACTGCAGTGTCCTTCCTGACTCATCTCCCAAGGGCTCTGTCTTGTCAAACCTCATTTAATGAGGGCGCATCTGGTCGTTGCATGTTAAAAACAGGAAAAGAACACAAGCAACAAGAGATATGCTTCACTCTGCTTTTAGCATTCTTTCTATTATTGACAATCTCTTTGGCTTCTCATTTTGGTAGATCTAACAAGCCATTCTCACCCACCAGTACCTGATGGGATCTGCCTAGGGTTCTGTCATATCTACTATTTTTCTTCTCTTTTAAGAGTAGTGAAAAATCTAGATTTGAGTGGAAAGAGTCCCATTATGAAATCACGCGTATGTATATTTTTACTTTTATTTTCATGGGGGAGGGTAACACTGTACGTGCCCTAGCACATATACCTGTAGTCTCGAACCTGCTTGCTGGCTGTAAGCCTAAAGTATAGAAAAAATATTTTACTTCTTGTAGTCTTTCTGAAATGCTCATATTGGTGTATCATTTCTTTCACCATTCTCTAGGGGAAATAAGGCTGACCTTCAAAATAACATTTTTTGTATACTGCTTAACAAACCTGGTTTATATGTAGTCCTTCCTTAGACATGGATATTGAGATCAGAATCTCCCCCTTATGACTATATTCCCAGGATAACAATGAAGTCAATCACATAATTGATATTCTGTAAATGTGTGTGTGTTCCTTCTGATTGCAGAACCACCAACGTGATAATGCAGTTGCCTATTCACTCATTTCTATTACGCATCAAGAAGACCACTGGGGAACTGTCTGATCCTCTCCTAGGAAGAAGCTAGGGCAAGCCTGGGGTGGTGACCCATGCCTGTAATCCCAGCGGTGGACAGGCTGAGGCAGGAGGATCGTTGTGAGTTGGAGACCAGCCTAGTCTCCAAAGTGAGCTGAAGACCAGCTTAAACTGCATAGCAGGACCCTGTCTCAAAAAGACAAAAAAAAAAAAAAAAAAAAAAAAAACCCTAGGGCAATCTTTGCATAATGCAAATCTGATTGCGCTCTCTCCATTTTAAGTGTTTCAATGTCTTCTCATTTCATGTAGAATAAAACAAAACTCCTTATCAAGGCTCACAGCACAGTTTTAGTCTGGATTCTCACTATGATGCCAAATCTTCACAATCCCTGTCACAGCAAAACTGTCCCTTGGCTTCCTATAAGCAACGAGCTCTCCTCACATCAGAGTTGCTCCATTTTGCGCATGCCCGAGCTTCTTTGCCCTCACTTCTTCACTCAGTTAATTTCTTTCCATATTGTATAGGCCCAGCACTATGTATTACTTTTTCTAGGACTCTTTCTCTAAGATTCCTAATGATGTATTCCTCTATTGTAGTTCTGGTGACACCTATCCCTCTCTCTCACTGCGTGTGTCACAGTTACAGTTTTTTGTACATACGTGTGATGTTTTAATTAATGTCACCTATTTTCATCCACTCTTCAACTCCTCCTTCTTGGAAACACGGATTCTCTTCATAATTTATTTCAAACATTAAACACCACGTCTAGCACATATATGTTGGATGAATGGAGAGATGGATGGATGGATGCATAATCTGATTGGCGTAGAATGTGAGCATGACTAATCTTGCTACTTCTCAGGGCTCACTGCAATTTATATTCCTGGAAGCATGAATAGAAGACAATGGGAAGTGTTGATTGTCCCAAATGTGCTGCTGTAAAGCAAAGCTACAAAGGCAGCCATTTTGTCCTGTCTGGGGATAAATAGGCATAGTTTGAGTAATTGCAATTAGAGCAAGAATTCAACTGGTGAATCACATTGACCACCACTTGAGTAAACTGATGGACTGTAATTATGGCTGTTACTCATGTGGAAGCCTGGGGAGTAGTGCTTTTGTCTGCCTGCTTTCTTGCTACCATGGTCTGTTAGCCCAGGATGAAAAGATTATTATTTTTCACCAGTACCTCATAACCTTGGTTTTCATCAAGATTTTTCATATTTTCATGTTAAGAAAGTGAAATGATTTACATCCAAGGCTGCTTCAATGTCATTTTTGTAACTTGTTATCTTTAAAAAAATCCCAGAGGTTTAAGTAAAACTAAAGCCTTGTCATAATTTTATAAAGTCAGAAGATATTATTTCTGTTTCTTACAAAACCAATTGATGTCACTGTATGTTTTCAATTTACATACACAAAATTTAAATTTGTTACCCAAAAGGCTGCAAGATTCCACCAGAAATTTTGTAACCTCAAAAACATTCTATCAATATTTGATTACCGGAATGTCTTTTTTAAAACCATTACTCATGAATTGTACCTCTTAATTTTCCCATAAAGAAGCTGGTGCATTTGCTATCAAGCGCTGTGATTGTATATTTTTATGCAATTGAAGGTCATTATTAAATCTAAGTTAATAAACTGCAAAAGCAGCTAATGCTGATAAATCCTAGAACAATAAATAAAAGCACAAAGAAAAAAATACATGCATCTGCTAAAGGGAAAGATTTGCCAAATACTGGTTAGGAAAGTGTTCTGGGACTTGAAAAAATCTCTAAACCATGTGGCTTAATGTGAAGCTGCAGCAAGGGCACAGAGAATGCTAGATCTTATGGGGGGGGAAAGGCAATATAAATCAGATTTGGTGTCATTAATCTGAGCTTGAGTGTTAATGTCACCTAAAGAATTGTCCTCTATTTTGCTTCTGGTCAAAAGAGGAACAAAAGAATGCTTTTAATGTTCAAAATGTGTAGTAAAGAGGAGCCTACATGAATTTAGTGGTGTGAGGCTGGGAAACAGGGGAAGAAAAAGGAAGATTCATAGTCCTGGTAGAAACCTTAGAGGAAGATGGGTGTCACTGCCCTTTCTTTTCCTATGGGCCATTGGAAGTTAAATAAACAAGAAATATTATTGAGTTTATAGAAAACTGAACCTCAGGCCAATTGAACTAGACTCAGTGGAGACCTCTAAATTCCAGAGAATTCTCAGATACCTACCCTGTCCATTTATCCATCTTTGCCTGGATGATTGTTTGTTTCCTTTAACAAATACTTTTGAGCTTTTTCCTTTCTTATTTTATCTATCCCTTCTATTATTAGTTTTCAATTAGAACTAAATAATATAATAAATATAAAATAATTGGGACCATGCTTGGTCTGTGTTCAATGCTCGGCTTTATGCATTGTTCAAACAATTACCTGTTCTCATATTTTCCTTAATGTCATTCCAGTGTACTCTGGCTATTGTTCCAATATACTGTGATATAGAATCGTGGATTTTTTAAAGCTGCGATAAAGCATCTTTTGACAACTTAATTTACAGATGTAGAAGCTGAGTCTCAAGGGAAAATCTCAAACCCTATTCACCGTAGTTGATGTTTCTGCCAGGACCTCCCCTATTTTTCCTAATGCCTTGGCTTCAGTCCTTAGTTTGTATATAGTGAGTAAACCACAAAGAATCCAGGTTCTCTCAGTTTGGTCTTCAAAGTGTTTTACCAATAAATTATAGTATTTTTGCAATAGTTACCATATCACAGTTATGCTTGGATTATTGTGCTGTCTTCCTAGGTCATTTCACAGCTTTTCTCTCTTCTCATTCATGTTATTCAATTTTAAAGGGCACACATGGAGCCATGCTGCTCCATGGAGTCTTCTGCTCTTGTTCAATTTTTCAAGGGTTTCTACCTCTAAATTCATAGGAGACTAAAGTTCCTTGCCTTACTCTGAATACCTATCTTCTTTGACAGCCTCTCTTCCTGTTACCACTCCCCGCCCCCCCGCATCCCTCCACTGCAGCTGGTCTAGTCTTATCCATGCAGAATAAGTAGCTATAGTGATGTCCGTCTCTATGCATTGCTTAAGTGTCCCACCACTGGAATACCTTCCTTTCTTACTTGAATCTATTCACCCTCAATCCAACTTAATTTGCTTGAAAAACTGATTTTAAAATGCAAGAAAACTGGAGGAAGTTTTATGCATTGACTCATGTAAGTCCGCTGTATGTGAATGTGCATATGTGTGTATACTCTTAATATATGTGTATATATTTTCTAAATTAGTTTTATTCCAAAATAATCTTCACCACCCTTTTAAAATAAAAATTTATGAGTACAAGTTCTAAAAAAAAATTAATTTTTATCTCAATTTTTTCTACTTTCAGAGGAAGTATGAAATATATTTTTGATATAAGATAAATTTAGTTTGATTTACTTTTGATAGATCAGAGTTGCCTGGCACTGATACCTTGATAGCCTTTCTCTGCTTGCAAATTGATTTTTAAATAAATCGGTGGGAAGTATTTCTGAAAATTTCTGGTAATATTACCCTCTTTACCTTTGCAAATATGAATGGACAGTGTTATTTTATGCTTGGGACTGCAGGATGTAAAATAAGTTTTAGCCACTGAACTGATGATCTGGCATATTACCAGGGCACCATTCATCTCCTCTTCTTAGAATTTATAACATATAAACCTTTCCTAGAGTCTTTAGAATGTGCTTAGAGTTTGTCTATATCATGAAAAATATCATAGTCCTGGGTATAGTGGTAGAGGATGCATTGAAATCCAGTGTACCCAACATTTATAGCCAAATTAAAAATAGTCCTTGGAATGTTAGTTATCACTATGTTTGAATGCGAAGAAAGAAATGATTCATTCCAACTGGAAACAAATTTTAAGGGTTTAATTTTTCAACTGCTTAAAAATTTTTTTTTTTAATACAGGTTTGTCTGTAATGTCCAGGCTGGCCTTGAACTCACTGTACAGCCCAGGTTGGTGTGCAACTCAGACCAGTCCTCCCACATCAACCTCTTGAGTGCTGGGATTGCAAAAGGGTGGCTCCACACCTGACGAAGTTTAAATTTTAACTTATAAAATCTTTAAATATTACTACCTATTGTAGTAATATTTAATTGTGTTAATTGTGTTAATACAACAACTTAATCGTCTTTTAATTTGAATTAGAACTTTTTCTTGAAGTTCACTGTACATGATACGCCAAGCTCTTTCTTGCCAAGTGAATGATGACGAGCTGTTACCAACTTCAGCCTTGTAAAGTAAAACACTAGTATCAAAAGAACACTGAGCTAATAAACTACAAGATACCTCCATGAAAATCGGAAGATGATTCTTAACATCTGTATCTGATATCAGTGGAGATTTGTCGCAGTTTGAAAGTAGACCTTTTGATTTTTAAACAGTAGCTTTGAAATAAAACGTATCCTTACCATCTTAGAAAAATGCATTTGTATTTTTATATACAACAGTGCTTTCTGGGGTTGTATTTTATACTGGGCTTCAGAAATATCACATGATTATATTAATGTGTTTATTAATTTGATTTATACTGTACTTTTAAGTTTATAGTTTGAATTTAAACTAAAATACTAAAAATTTCTCTTCTTTATAGTTATAATTTCAAATTTGTGTGTTTTCTGTTATTGGAATTGCAAATTCCTAATTTACAAAACATTATTAAAGAATATGTGCAAGATATAAAGAATTTCAATAATTAAGGGTGCATTTTTTCTTTAAGAAAATTAAATAAATCCTATCTAAATCTTGTTTTATTCAGCAAGTAGAAACATCAAAAGAAATCACCATGAAGACTGATGATCTAAATTGAATCTATGCTCAATAATTTTGCATTTGTGTTTCCTTTGGTGAAATTCATTTCTCTCAGATTCATTTTCTTCTAGAAATGTGTGGAAAATGTAAACATTTCTCACATTGGCTTACTATATGCTGCATATAATAGGTTCTCCAAAAAAGTGAGTTGCCATTATTTTATTTTTTCTATTCCATGCAATTTCATCCTCTGGTAATCTTTGTCTACTTTTTGTTTCTATGCATTTTTTTATAGTTCTGTATGTTATACTTATTACTTTCTGTGTATTTGTCTCCTTTAATCTAGAGTACAGATTATATTACTATTTTTAATTAGGTCTAATTTATTTAATATATTATTAATATTTGATTATTACAGTTTAATTGAATAATTTTCAATCCCTTCCTTAAAATAAGAAGTTGTGATAGTCAATGATTATTTGCTGAATTTATGTACAGCCAATTGAAATTTGTATATGGATTATGACTGGATTCAAATGTTAGCTTATATAGATCTAATGGTTTTAGACTTTTCCTCTTTACTCCAGGAAAATATTGAACATTTTCCTGGACCATAAGAGTGGAATGTGAGCTAGGAGGGGCTAACTATTATATAAAGTCTGCCTGAGGTACAGAATGTCAGAAATTAGAGTTGGAACCAAACCAGGTCAATCAGGGATTTCCCACATGGACTTAGCAATGCAGTTATCAAAAAGGCCAATAGTTACCTCATCTATAAAATATATAGAGTATTATGTGCATTCTATAAATTTGTTTTAATTAGTAAATGGCTATTAAAGAATTCATAAATGTCTTGGAATACAGCAAGCTTTTCGTTAATTTTATAGTTGAATATCAGTTATTATAATTATTGTCATTACTTACTGATATCATCTTTCCAAAGTAGCAAGAATGGGAGAGTATGTAGCTTTCAGTGGAGATTTTCTTGAACCTTGCAAAGAGAATGCCTGAACCAAAAAGGAACTCATGGAAAAAAAAAAATTCTTAGTGATGAAGAAAGAGATACCCAGCCAGGAAATATTCCTTGTACCCATAGATCTAGCTATGCCTTGAAGCTCAGATACATAGCTGGAACATCCAACTACATAAGCCAATCAATTTTCTTTGAAAAAAAAAATCAATGTAAAGACTAGAGGTTACAACTAGAGGCAGAGTGTGTGCTCAGTATGTACAAGGACTGGGTTCAGTCCCCACCAACCCCCTACACACACACGCGCACACACACACAATAATAATGTGAGCTGAATTTTTGTCATTTGCAATCTAAAGACACTACTGAACAATGTTTCTACTATACAGTGTAGCCATAAAATGAAAATACCCTGGCTGAATTGTTCAACTGAGAAGACAAATTTAACATTTAAGAATGGATCTCTCCTCTTCTCTTACTCCTCCCACTCCTTCTCTCTCTTACTTTCACATGCACACATTAATGCACAAGTGCATATTTTCTATGAATGATCCAGATAGTTTTTAATTAAATACATGGCCCAGTCTGCAAGTCTATAATGAATTAAGAATAAAGAGGATGCTGAAATAGAATAAAATTTAAAATTGTTACTATGGTGCCACCTAATTAAGCGACCCAGAATGACGAATGAACAATTTGCAGTTGCTGTCATCAAAATGACTCAATGCTCTAAATATTCACAATCAGAGTGAGCAAAGGAAGCAGAACTTTGTAATACACACACACACAGATACACACACACAGGAGTAAGAAAGACAAATAATTGCAAGCCTTAATATCTCTGGCCTAAACATGAGGACATAAATGGTCTTTGGGCATGAAATTGTGATTTGTGTCTTCTGCACACTGCATAGCTTAGACCATTAAGCAAGGGAAAATAAATCTTCATTTTTCCTTCAGTTAGTTGAAAATTTCAGAATAAATTAAACTCAAATCAGCTGTTGATAGGCTTCCTATGTGAGCAACGTTCTTAAAAATTTCTACATAAATTTTACCAGGTTTTAGTTTAAATTTATGCTCCATTTATGTCCTTGAAAGGTTAAAAATAACTTCTCAAGTAATTTTTATGTTAAAAATGCACCTTGTTTTGATTACCATTGACACATCTTATGATTCTTTAATTCAAATTTAATTATAAGTTAAATAAATGAGATGTCTTTGAATAGTGATATTAATATGATAATATTAGTACTAGCATTTCTGTTCTTCACTTTCCCTCAGAAAACATTCTTTAACACAAAATATTAAGATAATGTGCCAAATTTCTGCTCCATGGATCTCCCTACATAATGCTTGAACACAGTATCTGAAATTCAATACATAATACAATTAATCATTATAACAATCTGTAATGGCCAATACTCTAAAAACCTCATATTCCTCAGGAAATATCAATTGACTAAATTATGACTAAAATTATAGAAGATTTAAAAATTAACATATAAGAAAAGTAAATGAATATTTCCTTATTTAGTCTTATAAATCAAATATACATTTATCTACAAAAGTACAGAATTATGCGTCAGATAATTGCAAAGGACTTGAGTAGTGCTATGAGCTGTCATCTCGACATAAGTTTTTCCCATTGCAATCAGCATAAAAGATGTTTCAGATTATTTGTGGGAACTAGTGTGTATTTAGTTTGTGGATCTGCGGTTAACACATTTTCTAAAATGCTTGAGGGCTTTTCTTTTTCTTTTTTTCTACTGATTTTTTCCCTTTAGCTCTACTTTGTGCTATTCTTTCTCACCTCTCCTTTTTTTTTTTTTTTTTTTTTAACTCAGATGGGGTTGTCTCTCATTTTCTCCTCCCCTGTATCATTTTCTCTTAAGACAGTTACTGGCATCTGAAGATGAGATTTAACCATTAACACAATCTTGCCTTTGCATAACACCTTTCCCCAAAGGAACTGCCTTTCCTTTGAAAATGGCTTTAGATCTGACAGGGCTTCTGCAGTTTCACATTACTGCTAGCCCAGTAGAGCAAATGAAGCCAAGAAATTTGATCAGGTTATCCTAGGGCAAAAGAAAAGGTTGGTTTGGGGAAATGCTTAATTTCCATGATCCACCATGGGATTTACTAGCCTAATTCTCCTGAGGAAATCAGATTCTGGTTTTCCATTTATCCAGCCAGCCTTTCCAAATTACCAGCTCTAGGTGGTTTTAAAGATAAGAAACTAGAAAGGGTTCTGAATGTTGAATTCAATTCCTGGTACAAGGTTATCTTAAAACACGGATCAGAACAGCAAGCCTTTCTCCTCTCCCCTTCTCATCTACCCCTACTGAAAAATCCATGTCTTTCTGAGGGCTCTGGTAGCTTTATTCAAGGACAGTATTCAAAAAAACTTTTAAAAAATGCTTCAGTCAAAAAGACTGTCAGCCAAAGGTCAAGAATCAGCCACTAGGTTAATTGAGGAAGAGCCTTCCGGATCATATTCTTATAATATTTTTATCTTTCTTGTGTCACAGAAGGGAATGCCGGATAGCAGGCTGTTTCATTAAGCAGCACGGCACCCGCTGCTTCATCATTAAACATAGGATGAACTAATATGCATGGACACTTGAGTGTGATTTCTACACAATGCTTTGGAAAGTGGTCAACACGCAACCCCATTCTTTTTCTGCTGTTTTATTTTGTTTTGCTTTTTTTGTGGCACTAGAAAGTGAATTCCAGGCCTTCACAGTAACCTATATCACCCTGCTACTCTCTGAAAAATTAATTTTGAGACAAAGCTTCGTTAGGTTACTAAGTTGCCCAGGATGTTCTTGAAATTGTGATAGTGCTGTCTCAGCTTCCCAGACTGCAGGGATTGAGGCATTACCATTTCTCCTACCTGCAGTGTGTGTGTGTGTGTGTGTGTGTGTGTGTGTGTGTGTGTGTGTGTGTCTGTGTGGATGTGTGCTCTGTATCTGATGAGTAATAATTTCAAGGTCAGTTTAATTTTATGAAGGACATACACATAGTGGGTCAAATTTCCATCATTTCTATGATCTTATGATACAAATTTTTGTTACCTGTGGAAAACAGAAAGCAACTTCTCTTTGTTTGTATAGAACCAATTTAAACACATCCCTTTTATTGCAAAGAAAGAGTATGAAGCATGCCTTTTGAGGCATGCTTAGCTTTGCAATGCGCAGACTATAGAGACAAACATGGGAGTGTCGCATCAAATGCAAGTGGAAAAGAGGATGCTAATTAAGAACCATCATTCAATGTCATTTCTACATTAGATTAAGAAAAATCCATTAGAACACTCCATCTTATTTCCCTCAAGAGGTCATGATCTAAGCTAGTAACCTCGTCAGAACAAACAGCCATAATCACTCTTTACCCACTTCACCAGAGTTCAAGCTAAATTTAGATCTCATTTGCCTCTTACAACATGCTTTCTGAATGCATTGCAAGCAATCCTTCATTTTGAAGAACTTGCTACAACAACCCATATGCATCTCTGCCCAGTTGCATTTTTGTCAAATGAAGGCAGTTTTTTAGAAATGTAAAGATTCTCACTTTGTGTAAAGACTAATTTTCTTTCCATAGACTGCCCCGCATATACTTGGGGAAAATAAATTATTTAAACTGAATTTTGTCCTTCTTGCTTGCACGGTGCTCACACTAAGAAAACAGGGAGATTCAAACCATGTATGAGCAGGTAGAATTCTGTTGTTTCGACTAAATCAATTTGAGCAATCATTTTGATCTGTCGTTGTTGTTGTTACTACTTTGATCATTAAATTTGTTTTCCATTAAAGCCAACCCCTAATACATGTAGGTGCTGACTTACTTAGTTTCCTTCTGAACTCTGAAAATATATTACTAATTATTCAGTTTTTACAGTAATATTGAATTAGAAACAATGCTCTTTCTATACAAGCAAAGTGTAGTTCACTGTATAGTCAATTAACAGGATAATTCAGAAAGAAAAATTGCTTGGGTATTTTGTATTAAAATTGATTCATTCTGAATTATTTGAATGACTATCTCATTTATTCACTTCATTCAGTACAGTCATGGGCATTAAAATGAGTAGTTATGAGTTTTGATGTAGAGAACAATAAATTGACATTTCAGAGACATTTTTAGATAATATCTAGTCACTACCTTGTTCATATATATATATATATGTATGTATCAACCTGTGCACATATATATATGCACCTATGATCCAGAAACATAAGTAAGGTATTTAAATAATTAGTAGCCATAAGCACTTTAATCTGTAAAACTAACAAAAGGTAGAACATGTTTGAAAGCCACGTAATTCTAATACTCTAGATCTGAGGAAAGAAATGACCATAAGTCAATGCACAGTACAACTTCAGTTCTGAGAAATTGCTTCGTTTCCAATCTTTTAAAATAAATGGTGATGCATCATAATGTGAAAACATGACTTGGTGAAAGGTGTGAATAGTCAGCGTTTTTTCCATTTGCTTTGTGCATACATTTTGTACAGCATATACACATGGAGCACACAGTAGGGAGTAGATATTGTGTGTGTAACAAATCTAGCTGAAACGTGACTCCATCTTCAGCTGACAATGAGCAGTGGACCAACATCTGGACCCTGCATTGCACGCCATTTGTTGGCACCTGACTGTGCTGACCTGCTCCTGTTTTGCAGTCTAGCTTCTATCACATCTGTGAGCATTCATGTCTGAGATGTTGCCAGAGGGAAAAGTTTCTCTTTAAATGTACTCAAATAGTATTCTTTGTATTATTAAGTAATGAAATTGGAGAAGACAGACTCAAATATATATACTCTTCTACCTTTTATTTTTTTATTTTAAAAATAAAAGGAAGAAAACATTAACAGACAGACAACCTTTTATAAAATAGCGAAAGAACAGTACAGACAATACAGAGTTACAAACAAAGTGGTAGGAAATTAACAATGCTTGCTGTAGTACATATTGATATCTTCAAAGTGGTTTCTCATGAAAACAGAAAGAGACATGCAATAGTGATAAATCAAGGACTCATTAACACTTTCTTCTACATTTTAGCTATGTGACCTGAAGTCAAATATTACAACTAAGATCCATTTTCCCCTATAAAGCAGATATATATGTGATTGTGAAAGTTAAATAAGCTAATATGCACAAAACATCTAGCACAGTCCCTAATATAATAATTAGCAGAGCAATACAAAGTAGAATAAATGAAACTAGTATAAATAAAACCCAACTTTTGAGGAGATAGCTCAGCAGCACAGCACTTGCCTGCAAGCATGAGGTCGTGAGTTTGATTCCTGGTACCAAAATTTAAAAAAATGAAACCCAATTTGCTATGGAAATTTTTAGGGGAAACTCTACGTGGTGCCTTTGGGAAACCTAGGTATCTAGGCAGAGTCAAATGGTATATTGGTTTTGAGCAGATGACAGTGCAGGTGTTCACGAACAAGGAATAGAGAAATTAAATGCTAAGGGTTAAGCAAACAAGGCCTAGTTTGGGGATAATTGTAGTTACATTCAAATGAAAGCAGGTAATGGGATATAAGATGAGCAACAGTTTGAAACACAATCTTCCAGGCTCTTCAGTAACAGGCCTAAAATTACGATCTTTATTCCTTAGGGTTGTAGAAAACATGTGTTTAATTTTGAGCAACTAGTTGGCTGAGTTCAAGATGGGAGAAACTAGATAAAGGAGGAATATATGGAAGAATGTTACTACAGTCTAATAAAGCTATGGACTAGGTGGAACTAGAAATGGGACAAGGGGACAAAAATGAAAGGTTATTCTGGAATGAATTTAATCAGACTTTGCAAATAAACATATGTGGCAAGAGAACAAAGGCATCAAAGATCAAAAAATACTGGAGGACTCTTGGTTCCTGTTATGGACTGAGTTGTGTCAACTCCCCTGTCAAATCCCTATGTTGAAGCCACAAACCACAGCGTCTCAGAAGATGACTGATTAGAAAATAGAATTTTTCAAGAAGTGATTATGTTGAAATGATGCCATTAGAGAGCACTGACATCTGACATGACTGGTGTGCTTATAAAGAGCGTGACTATGTTCCAATAAACTTAGATACAGTTGACACAGAAAGGACAGAGGTGACCATCTGCGAACCAAGAAGAGAGAGCAGAAGAAATAGACCTTGATTTCAGATTTGCAGGCCTGAGAATTGTGAGACAATAAATTTGTATTATTTAAACCACTCTGCATGTGCTGTTTTGTTATGGGAACTCTGAGAAAAGAATACAGTGCCGTTCACAGAGATGGAGAAAATAGAAGCCGAGCGTGTTTATATACACGCTGAGAATTAGTGTGAGGAGGCACAGGTTGACATGACTGAGGATCTGTAAAGCAGAATAACAAGTGTTTCCTAATAACTTGATGTTTGTGTTATAAAGGTTAAAATACAATGGTATTCTTTTATTCTGGGAAGAGAAAATATCTTGTAAACTACATTAGACAAATTAATGTTATAGACTCTAACAAAAATTTTGTCCTTCCCCCAAACCTAAGAGGCTTCCCAGAAAAATTATATCCCCTTTTTACATAAATTCTTCATAAGCGTTCCAGGTTGAATGTCCATTCTTTAAGAGTTAATCCAGAGAGCCTGGCCTCTTCTCATTTGGTGTGTTATTTTCTCCTTTATTTCTGGCCACCTGGATAGAAAGAGAGACCTCAAAGTACCATTTCCTGGTTATTCTTACAAGGGACATATTCTATTGGCCCCATGTCAGTCACACGATTCTACGAGCTTTCAGGCATCTTGTGATGTCTAATGTAACTTTGTGCACAGGAACAAGAGGAAAATGCAACCTTGACATACATTTGTAGTCTTTCCTAGTGACTTTTGATCCTTTGGGTGTGCAAAATTACATGTAATGACAAGATAGGGCACGTTCAGGGTGGTATGGCCGTAGACAAAAATGACATGTAATGAAAAGAGAGAAAGCAGTAGAAAATTGGAATGAGGTATGTTTCTATCAAAGTAGTTCAAAAAACTATGTGGATCTGATCTGGAGATTTCCTTTTTGTCTTTGTGTCCTTTTTTTGAGGCAGCATCTTGCCAGGTCAATAGATTGCTCAGGCTCAGCTTCCTGCTCTCTTTCTAACCCTCCCAAGAGGGCTAGGATTACAGGCTGTACCATGCCCAACTTGGAGGTTTACTGTTAACAATATAAACATTTGCTAGCATTTTCAAAAGTCCGGAATAGGAGTTAAGAAACTCTGTGTAAATGGACAGAGAATAAATATTTTCAGCTTTGTATGCCATATGTGTTGTCAAAACTACTCAACTCTGTCATAGTGTAGAAGCAGCCAAAGACATGTAATTAAAAGAGCGTGACTGTGTTCCAATAAAACTTTATTTACAAAAACAAATGCTGTACCGGATTTGCCTCATGGGGTTTGCCAGCCCATCATACAGTATATTAGGTAATCTGTCATCAAGCGGTATATTCATACTTGTGATCAGCTGATTGTGTATGGGCAGTGGATTGAGTTGGTTGCCAGTAGTAAAATCAAAACACAGTTTTACTGTGCCAGTGGACCTAGTCAAAGCAATTAAGTATCACTTGTAGAGCAGTAAGGAAACATTACATTTTAAAAACAGGCTTTGAAATTAAAGATGAATATTTGTATTTGTTATAAAAATTAAGGAGAAATGACAAGCCTAAGGGAGTAGAATAGAACTAGAAAATGTTGTAGGTCATTACATTCACACTGATTTGTCTCAGAAAAGGAGTGTTCTTTCTTGCTTGTAATGATAACTTTTCTTGGTTTCACCATTTTTTAAATCCTGAGAAGTCTTTTATTACCCCTGAGTTTTAAGTTATCATCTCCACTCAGTCTGCTTTTGCAGCCCAAAGTGTACGTGTCTTTCCAGGACGCTGCTGTTCTGCCAAGGGACAGGGCACAGCATGTAGAAACCGGGTAGATTCAGCGGGAGTCTCTGACCTCTCATTGTGCAGCATTATGACTCAGACACTACTTTTTACCACCCTCAGTCTCTACTTCTTCATCTCTAAAGTTGGCAGTCACGGTATTAAACTCAGGAGTCATTTGTTTTCATACTGATGAAATGATTTGATCTATGCAGACCAATAAAGTCAGTGCTTGGAAATTTGTTATTCATTTATTAATACTCACATTTTTGAATAATCTCCTCAATGTAATATTTGTAGAACCTAGTGTTATCAACACGACACTGACTAAAAGATGACACTTTTTAAAAATCCAATCTTTAATTCATTTTTCAGTGTTAACACTGTTTTCCTTGATCTGCTTGTGTAATATTCCTGGCATTATACTCTATTACTTATGTCCTATTTTGTTTTTCCTATGCTGGAGATTGAATGCAGGACCTTCATGCTAAGCTACATCTGCAATCTTTTATTTTTCTTTTCTTTTTACTTTAAAACAGGGTTGTGTTAAGTCATTAAGTTGCTCAGGATTGGCTCAAATTTATAATTCTCTTGTTTCAGCCTTCCAGAGTTCTGGAATTGCAGAAGTATGCCACTATACCTGGCTCCTATCTTTTTGTTCCTTTGTGTGTGTGTGTGTGTGTGTGTGTGTGTGTGTGTGTGAGGCACGGTCTCACTCTGTATTGCAGGCTGGCCTTAAACTCACAAGGTAGCCCATGCTGGCCTCAAATTTGTGACAATCCTCCTGCCTCAATTCCCTGAGTGCTGTGATTACAGGTGTGCACCACCATGCAAGGCAGCCCCTACCTTTTTAACTCCTATTTCTTTATATAATTTTCAAATTTTCCTTCCCCGATTCCTAAAAGAAGATGGGAGGCATGGTTTGTTCCTGAACCCCCTCATTCTTCTCAAAGTCACTCACCCTCTGGAGAACCTGTTTGTAAGTCATTCTAAATAGCTCCTGATAATAGATGAAACATGGTCTCCAGGTTCAGCATTTAAGGCTCTTCCATTTGCAGCTTATTACTGTTTAATAGTTCCATGAGTATATCTTACCCATGTCAAAGTGGGAACCACGCCAAACTACTCATGGTGTCTGAAACTAGACTTATCTTTCTAATTGCCACCGTTGTATCCGTTTCCTAGTAATAATCTTTTGTTATTTTCTATTCTTCTCCTCTGTTGTTCTTTCAGTTCTCATGTCTTGTGCTTCCTGAAATATTCTTCATTGCCTCGTCTCCTTTAGAAAAACCTGCGATCTCAGGCTTGAATTAAATTCTACCCTCAGCATCTCTCCATTTGTTCTTCCATTCATACATTTATCCATTCACTTATTAGTTATTAATGCCCTGCTTTGGGATAAGTAGCCTGTGCTCATTACCATGAGGACTATATGAAATGCTAACCCAACCCTAGCTTTTCAGAATGTGTATTCTCTTGAGGAATGCCAGGCATTGCTCACACGCAAGGGCTAGGAAGTCAAAGTGTCTTATGTCAAAATCTTCATTCCCTAAATTACTGTAACTTTAGGCAATTAACTTCTCCCATGCTCATCTTCTCATATGTAGAATGTGTATGGTGATGACACCTAGTTGAAAAGATGTTTTGTATAAACAAAGTAGTGACACATCAAAGACAGCACAGTGTCAAACATAAAATAAACATATAAACTGTGATAAATATAGTAAACCCTCAATAAAAGTGAAATGTTATTGACAACAATGTCATTGCTAATAAAATCTGAAATGAACATTGATATGGTGTCATCATACATGAATAAGAACAAAGGTGAGGCCTCTAGAATTATCATGACTCAGGTACTCTAGGACAAGCTAGGCCCCTCTGTACTCGAGGGACTGAACAACTTGACACAGAGAAAGGACTCCTGTTATTGATTAGCCCTGGGTAAGAATGCATATGGTGACTGATGGCCTGTAATAGTGAGGGCTTGCAGACTTCCTCCTGGTCACAGTACAGAGACAGTTTAGATTTTTGAATATGGAAATAATTGGAGGAATGAACTTTAGAACAGTTTAAAATCTAATAAAAATCCTATTATTCTTTTATGCACCCCTTACCTGATCTTTACTAAGGTTAGTTACATATTTTTTCTTTATTTATGTATTACATTGCTCCATGTGAAATAAAAATGAACTGCAACTTATTTTAGAAGTTATTTGGGTACAGAGGTGGTACTCAGCAAATAATTATTTATTGAAATGTAACTTTTTGAAGCAAATAATTTAGGGTTTAATGAATTACATCATTTTAGGAAGATGCATTCATTTTCTCGCTTTTTTCACGGGGTTAAATTCTATACTATTAGGTAGAAACAAAACTATGGTTTAAAATGCAGTGGTGCTGCGTTACAAAAAGGCTATAGATAGCCACGTCTCCTCCATTGCTAACAAAATAAAGTACAGAATCAACTGATTTTAATTCTGAGATACAGTCTTTCTGATGCTTAGAAAAAGATCATTACCCTGATTTCTCCTTAACATTATTTTCTCTATTGTAAGAATTAATCACTTAAATGGAAATATTTGACTTGGCCTTACTGTTTGCTTACATGCTATGATGGCATAAAGGCCAAAGAGATGCTTACAATAATTTATCTCTCAGAATAAAATAAGTATTTTTCATTCCAATTTTAGTATACGTGCTGCTGAAGCAAGCACATAAATTTCTTTCATAACTTAGCTAGCTACTATGTCAAGCCCATATTTACTGAGGGCTTGGATGAAATGGACACTTAGAGTTAGTCTAGAATTGCAGTGGCTTCTGCAGGAAAACAAATCAGTTTTAAGGAAAGCATTTTACCTGCCAGGAGTGGTATGCACTTGCAGTAGGACAGATTCTCTTTACTTTTGGAGCATTGGAGTGGGCCCAGTGGGGTGGGAGAACGCCCTGCCCCGGCTGTGCTTTTCAGCTCATAGCTGGATGGTCCAGCTCTACTCACTTCCTGAATCCTCTCCAAACAGTGCCGTTATCAGAGCTGCGCTGGAGATGGGAGGAGTTCCGGTCATTGCCCAAACTGAAAATCTCCACAGGACATCACTTCCTGTGTTACTAGGGTGTTACTAGGCAGTAAATCTCTCCAACTTTAAATACAGAAAGGAACTATTATTTCCTTAAGGTATTAAAGACCCTCTTTGTAGTTTTTATCCTAACTGCTTTAACCATGAAGGAAAATTTAATATATATTAATATTCCACTTAGTCTCCATACTTAGAAAATAAATTACTTTTGTTTAAAGAGATTCATCAAATTTACCATATGCATATTGTATGTATGCATATATGGGTATATTGGATGACAACTCAGGTAGCATTTCAGGCTATTGCTAAGATAATTTATAAGAACAGGATGTCATTACATGTACAGTTTCACCTTATTCTTTACTTGCAGGTCCAGGAATTACTAGAAAGTTTGATGTTCACAAAGTGCATCTGTGTTGTCAATTATGTGCCTATGTACATTTTCCCTGTCTTGTTTCTTTTTTTTTTAATCACTAAGGATTGAACCCAAGATTTTAGAAAGCATATATTAGTACTTAATTACCTTTTGTATGTAAGCTTACTTTGCATTTTGACCATAAAAACCACATATTATATGAATTTGGTGACTTATTTCTCAAAATATGTGAAATAAAGTTATAAAATTTTGTGTTCTAGATGAGGTATTTTTAATATAGATTATACTGTTTATATGTTTTCCTTATCTCTCTCCCCAGAGGGAGAATTACATCCATTCCTTAAATTACATTTAACCTATGGAAGCAATGTTGCTTCATGACTTAGTCTTGTTGTTTTCTGATTTTAATATTTGTCGTAGTTACCTAGTTGAACGACACTTTCTATACACTTTATCTTTGGACAGAGTCGGAGCAGGACTCCTAAAGAAGAGACGAGGACTTCCCCTCCCCCCGCCTGTGGCGTAGATAGTAGATTCACTGACTTCCATCACAGGAAAGAATTTCAGGATGCATCAGAGTGAGACATGAAAAAGGTATTAAGCAGAATTGAAGAAGTGCACACCCACACAACGGAGTGGGAGCCCTCGGAAAGAGACACATTATGCTCTGGGCCGAGGGCTTTTATGTGGTCGTGGGGGTTTCTTCAAAATGGATGATATAGGGTATGGATTCCTACTGTCAGCTTACCCATTCAATGGATTAGGTTGACGTGTAAATCATTTGTACGTGTTTGAAGTTTAGAGATATGCTGCCCACTTAATGGTGTTGCTTTTTTCAGAACGAAGTCTGTGAGAGGAAGTCAGGCTCAATTTCCAGGTGAAAAGCAGTAGCCCAGTTTACAGGCGTATGGTATCACTAAGACTCTCAGTCTGTTTTTAAAAAATAAGTTTCCTGGAAGGGGAAAACAGATTGTAAGTTTGGATAACTTTGTTTCCTGAAGATGTCTTTTTTTTAAAAAAACAGAAGATAACAATTTTTATAACATGATCTTCCTTGTCTCCTTTTCACTTTTCTTTATTTCTTCTATCCTATTTCACTTCTACTGAAGTTCAGTCTCTTGGGAATCAAGAACAAAAACAAAGTCTTCCATCTTCCGCAAATATGCAAGATAACACCTACCGATAGTACCAAGCACGAACTCTGCGATGCTCTCCACGAATGCAATTCCATTCAAATTCCAGTTCCCAAGAAGCCCAATTCATCTGCTAGAGGAGATGAACAAAACCCACAGTCATTATCTCAGGGAACATATTGTATTTCCCTCTTTGAGACAGTTCTGAAAGGGGCTGCTTCACCTTACATCTTCGATCACATGACGGTGAGAAAACCCTATAACTTAAAGGGTAAGAGTTTATTACGTTAAGTGTAAAATAGAACAAAACAGCTGGGCTTCTGCAGAGTTTTACGGGAAACCTCTTCTGACCCTTCTGTAAACAATTCCTTTGGTAAAGTCCCCATTTTATATTGGTTTGCTCTGTCATCAGTGTGGAGTTATGGCTGGAATAAATTCTTGGTGAGGGCTTCAAGGTTGGCATGGGAATGCCTTTCTTTCTGAGATCTTATAATTGATGTGTGTAATTTGTCAAGGGTGGAACATAGGCCATGCTTCTTTATTCACAAACTTCTAGAGGAGTTAACTGTCAACTATCATCTTCAAAATCTGGCACCAGAATTTGATATTTAAATTGTTTCAAGAAGAACTAGTCAGGAAAGCTTTGCAATGTACCCTTAGTGAATATACTGACATTATTAAAATGAAAATTATTTTTAAAAGATTTTAAGTTTTTCAAATACCATTATTTGTTTTTCATTGCATGGTTTGGGATGTATCTTAAGTTTTTACTGTATTTGAATTTTGGAGAAGGTGTGAGAATTAAAGTATAAGTAGATTATTAGTAATATCAGAGTATGCAAATTTAAACTGCCTTTTATTTGAACAGAATTTAATGGGAAATTGTGTTTTCTATATATTTCATTGATAAGGCTATGCATTTCTCAAGAAATGTGAAATAAAGTTATAAAATTTGTTTGTTAGATAAGACATTTATAATGTCTATGCTATTTACTTTTATTTACTATTTATTTTTTCTTTTTTCCCATTCTTTTTTCTGTCACTTTCTATATTTGTAATATTTTATATGTGTTGAAAAGCATAGAATCTTTCAAATATTTTTCTTCATATAGAAAAAGCTTATGAATATGAAGAAAAGTCACTTCTGTTTATTTCTGTCTTGTTTATTTTTTAAATGGACTATTAATAACAGTGTCTTGAAAACTAACAAAAATACACTATATATTTGTTTTTTTGTTTTTTGTTTTTTTTGGTTTTTCTCTGGTACCGGGAACCGAACTCACGACCTTGCGCTTGCCAGGCAGGCGCTTTGCCGCTGAGCTAAATCCCCAGCCCCAAATACACTATATATTATAGTTTCAGATTTAATTAGTTATTAGATAGATCATTAAGAGAATTTTTTCTGTGCATGCTATATAACTTTTCTGTAAAAGAAGAGGTAAGAGATGGCATTGAATGAAATCCTGTAAAAAATTTTTGGGTTTAGAATAATTATGTGATCATCAGCTGAAAGATGCTAACTGTAATTTTTCAGTTTAATTTTAGAATAACAAATTAGTATCTCAAATTGTATCTTTCATTAGATAAAACAAAACAAATAAAACATGGTTGGTGTACAAAGATTGGGGCTAATTACATTGTGTCTAAGATATTTATCAGTTAAGCAATTCTGGCTGTTTCTACCACATCACTTCCATGGATAGTAATAAAAAAAACCCACATTTGACAAGTCAGAGGCTTGTTCTATACTTCTCTTAAGCAGGTCATTGAAACTGAGATATGTTTGAATTCTTTTATTTTGAAGTGGACTTGCTATCTTTGTGCCACTTTGTTTTCAGATGCAAATGTTAGTTTCACATTCTAATCAGTTAAGAACTCTGAGATTAATCCGTAATTTAATGATCTTTTCTTCCTAGAGAACTGATGCAACATTTAGATCTGAAAAGAGGATTATCATTTTTATCTAATTGGCCCAATCTTTTGGTAAAAGCTCTGCAGGCTTCCTTAGTTTTGCTGAACATAAAGCACTAGAGGAAGTCAGCTTTGTGAAAGTCAGTGTATTTTTATGTAGGAAATGCAGATTTTTGAAATACATCTTTATACATGAACTGATACGTTTACGCATATGTGATGATGAGCCTTTCTCTGGAGTTGGAAAATGGTCTCAGTGTTTTGGAAACATGAGTTAGGAGTTTGGGGTTTCAAGAGTCAGTCATATATAATTTCGATAAACTCAAAGAGAAAATAGTCTGCTTATTACCCATGTATTTATCATTTCTAATGGTTCTTATTTTTCTATAAATATTGGGGTTTCTGTCTACCATCTTTTCCTTTTAGATTTAAATCGACTTTTACAGTGTCTTACAGTATAATTCTGAGAGTGATAATCCTGTGAGTTTTCTTTTATCTGAAAAGAAATCTTTATTTCAGTTACATATTTGAATATTTTCACTGGACAAGGAGTTATGAATTGCAAGGGGTTTTTGTTTATTTTTCTTTCAGGATTGAAACTTGCTATAAGTGTGTATTATGTGCAGTTTTTTCTCCTGGGTTTTATCAACATTTTCTTTTTGTCTTTGTGCTTTGGTATATTTACTATTGTGCAATTGGGTGGCACCCTATTTTTATCTTTCTGCAGGTTTGCTGAGATACTTGAATCTACAGATGTCCTATTTTCACCAATTTGGGTACTTTCCCTGCTACTATTTCATCAATTATATCTTCTCTCCCCTCTTGTAGGGGAGAATCTGGGTATATATATATATAACTTTTGCTATTTTTTCTCCCTCTAGTCTTTTCTACCCGTTTTGAAGTGAGAAAATGTCTATTAATTTGTATTCAAGTACATCACCACCTTCCTGGCAGTCTTCCATCTGTGGTTAAACTAACTGAATTTTTAATTTCAGATATTATGTATTCAAACCTAGAATATCCTTTTGGTTCTTTTTAAAGATTATATTTTTTGTTTAGGTTGCCTGGTTTTAAATTTATGCAAAGAATGTCTTCTTTAGCATAATTATAATCGTGGTTTAGTGTGGGTGTTGTTTGCTAAGCCCATCTCGGGGGTCATCTTCAGTGTCTCATTGACTGTGGAACACACTGTGTATTTTTTCATCTGTTTTCATTCTGGACTGTTTTCTGACCAGTGTGGAGATTTCAGATTCGATTTTGCAACTAATATTGATTGCTATGTTTCTTAACAGGTACAAATGTAGCCGAAATCAAGCTAAAGTGTCCTATGCAGTGAGTCATTGTTGAAATCACAATCCCCCTCTTTTAACCTCACCAGAAGACTGCCTTCCTGCCTTCTCGCTTAGCTCCTTTTGGTTGCTACTACAGAACAGTACGGACTGGCTTATAAATGACAAAAAAATTCTTTCTCACAGTTCAGGAGACTCAAAAATGGATCTGTTAGCTGATAAAAGCTCACTTCCTGGTTTACAAGGAACCATCTCCCCACTGTGTCCTCACATGGCAGAAAGGCGGAAGGAGCTCCTTGGGTCTCTTTTACAAGGCCACTAATCTGTTTCTGAGGGTAATGTTAGCCTCATGGTTTAATTACACATGTAGGCTCCATCCACATACCATCACTCTGTGGATTAGGTTTCAACATGTTAATTTGTGAAATAGGCTTACAACTATTCGTTCTATAGCTTCTGCTAAGGCGTTATTTCAGACAATGGGCAGAGTTCGGGCAGCTTTTATACATCCAAAGCTTTGTATATGTAAATGCTCTCTCTTCCTCTCTTGCTGTCTCTTTGATTCATTTCTCTTCTCATTTTCCATTTTCTTTGGTTTCCAAAGCTCTGTCCTATAGTTTTCTGAACTGGTAACTGTGTTCTCTTTCTTTACTTTATCCATCCGTGTTGGGCAGACTGGGTCCTGACCTCCGGCTCAAAATCACAAAACAGGCAATTCACCTAATGATTTTCCTTTCCTCCAGTTATCTAGCTTATCTAGTATCTGCCTGTTCTGGGTGAATTTCCAGTACTTTCCATTATTTACTTTTTATACTTTGTCCATACTTTCTAGGTTTTTCCTTCCTGCAGGATGTTTGGTTTTGAAAAGATCTATTGTTCTACATCCATAAATTTGGATTGGAAAGAATTTTTCATATTGATCTTTGAAAACAAATTTTATTGCCTGACTCATCAAAGCATTACCTATAACATACTAGGTTGATCAACATGAAATTACTATTGTTGCAGGTTAAATAGTCACAACATCATGTAGTTGAGGCTAGTATATACTTTCTTGTATATTTTTCTAAATAGTTATATCCTGTTTACAGAAAATTTGGTATGTAAGCAAATCAGTATTATATAAAATGTATGCCTGGTTATGTACCCTTAGATGTTACAGTATGAACTGGCAAAAAAATTCCTGGGTAAGAGGCACAAAGAATAGGACAGAAAATAGAGACTATAAAACTCATTTTCCATCTCAATACAAATAAGAGACTTGGAACCTTTGGTATGGGCTTTTTATACTGTGGCATTGAGATTTGAATGTTTTAATGAGTTTGTTTCTTTACCGTATCCTGAAAAACAACATCAAGAATCTGTATGTCTATTTGACCCTGGAAAAAAATAAATCCAAAGCATTATTTGTCAAAGACTAAGTTATGCCTTTGTTAACAAAGTGTAGTATCACATACTAGCGATTTGTGAATTAAGAATATTTCTATTTACTTGAATATTTGGCAAGAAAAAGCTAATTGAAAATATTAATTTTACTACCTAAAAATAGTATGGTGAGGGTTAATTGGTCCACAGCACTTTTAAAAACAGCAAACAATATATCTGGAAAGTGTACAATATACTCTCATTCAAATAACAGTATCCCCACATGTCTAGATTTATGCTAAACTTTAAAATTTTTTGAGACACACTACTCGTGCATGTTCATAGAGGACAATATGCTAATGCAATACATGTATACAGTGCATAATAATCAAATAAGGGTAATAAGCATTATCATCTCTTCAACTATTAATCAATTTTATATGCTGGAAATTTAATACTCTTGTTTTCTAGTCATTGTCAAATACATCATAGTTAGTTTTAGTCATTAGATTCCTTCTGTACTGTACAGAGAAACTACTGTTTTCTAACATCCAACTTTGTTTTTTGTGATTCCATTATAGGATGGTTTTGTGGATTTCTCAAGAGAGTGTCACTGGTACTTTGATGGACACTGCATAGAATCTACAGGTTCATTTGGGTGATACAGTCATTTTAACAACTCTAATTCTTGTCCATGAAAATGGATTGTCTTTTCACTGTGTGGGTCTTCAATAATTTCTAGCATCAGTATAATTTTCATCATAAAGATCTTCAAATTTCTTAGCTAAATTTATTCTTGAACATTTTATTTTTTAGAGCTATGGGGAGTAGGTTCGCTGTGTGGTCTTCTTTTCCAGTTAGTTCATTACTGAGGTTATAAATAGGGTACATATGTAATGTTGATATTGTATCCTGAATCTTTACATGTTTTGACTATAAGTTTTAACAACTTTTTGATGAAATATTTAGGTTTTCCCATATGTAAAATCATGTAAAATCTGCAAATATGGGTAATTTAATATCTTCCTTTCCAATTTGGATGCCATTTCTTTTCTTTTTCCTTGCCTAGCTAGTTTTGCCAAGACTTCCAGTACTATATTAAAGAAAAGTAGTTGAACTGGAGATCTTTGTCTTACTCCGATGCTTAGAGAAATAACTTTCAACTTTTTGTTGTTTAGTATAATAGTAGTTGTGGATTTTTCCCATATGACCATTAATATTTGAAGTATGTTCCTTCAAAAACACATTTCGTTTTTATCATGAAGAGATCTTCATTCAGCTATTGAAATGGCCATATAGATATTTTGTTCTTCATCATATTGATGTGTTGTAATGCATTTACTTATTTTCATATATGAACCACTCACACAACCCTGCAACGAATCTCACTTAAGTATGATGCATGAACTTTTGAAATGCTGATGAATTAATTTGCTAGCATTGTTATTTATGATCCAGGTCTGTGAGTGATATGGGTTGATGCTTTTCTTTTGTTGTATCTTGGTTGGTTTTGGTATCAAGGTGATATTGACTCCATCAAATTTTTTGGCAAATTTCCCTTCATTGCAGTTGTTTGGAATGATTTGAGAACTATAATAGTTCTTTAAATACTTCATAGAGTTCAATAGTAAAGCCACCAACTTTTAAAATTTCGTGAGATGGGAGATTTTCATTTAATGCTTCAGGTTTATTATTCACGATTAATCCGTTTAACTTTTCTGTTTCTCCTTCATTCCATTTAGGAAGGTTGTGCGTGCTCAGGAATTCGTCAATTTCTTCCACGTGTTCCCACTTTTAGTATAGGAGATTCGTATGTTTGTAGCAGTTTCTTCTGGGTAGTATCAGGGGTTTAGGCCCCTTTTTCATTTCTGATTTTATGTATTTACGTGTTCTCTACTTCTGGGTTGTGTAGCTAATGGCTTGTCAATTGTTTTTATCCTTTCAAAAACTCAGCTTTTCATGTTCTTGATGAAAGCCATTCTGACTGTCATGAGCTGGAATCTTAAAATCTGTACTTTGCATTTGACCATTTATTCTTTTTTGAGAAGTGTCTGTTCAGATCATTTACCCATTTATTCATTAGGTTACTTGGGGTTTTGTTGAGATAAGTTTTTTCAGTTCTTGTATGTTCTGGATATTAACACATCTGTTGGTAACGAACATTTTTTCTCCCTTTCTGAGGTCTTTCACACCTAAATGTTTCCTTTGTTGAGCAAATGTTTTTAATTTGAAGCAATAGCATTTGTTAATTGCTATTATTTCCTGACCTACTGAAGTCTTGTTCAGGAAGTTGTTGCCTATGCCCATGTTTTGTTTTAAGTTTCAAGGTTTCAGGTCTTATTCTTAGGTCTTTGATCTACTTTAAATTAATATTTATACAAGGTGGGAGATAGGGATATAATTTCAATCTTCTATATATAATTTTCATCTAATTTTCCCAGTGTCATTTCTTAGGCAGACTATCATCAGCAATATAGAAAGTAGGGTGGGTGTGAAATTGCACATCTGTAATACCAGATCTCTGGAAGGCTGAGGAAGCAGGGTGACAAGTTCAAAGCCAGCCTTGGCATCTTAGCAACTCAGAAAGACCCTATCCCCCAAAAGTGTTGAAAAGAGACTCTTTGTTTGTTTTTGTCTTTTTTGAGACAGGGTCTCCCTGTGCAGTTCAGGCTGGCCTTGTGCTCACTTTGCAGCCTAGGCTGGTCTTGAACTCGCAACCATCCTTCTGCTTCAGCCTCCTGAGTGCTGGGATTATAAGCACGTGCCACGACACCCAGCTGAAAAGAGACTGTTAATGTATCTCAAAGAGAAATCCTTGGGTTCAGTCCTTCATATCACAAAGAGAGAAAAAGAAAGAATGAACAATAAATGTTGATAGGATGTGGGACAACAGGACCCTTTCTGCACTGCTGGTGGGAATATAAATTATTACAGCTACTATAGAAATCAGTACAGACATTGCTCAAAAAACTGAGAAAAATCTTTCCATTTTATTCAGCTGTACCATTCCTCTGTATATAATCAGAAGAATTAAAGTCGACATACTATAGAGATGCCTGGTATCCATGTCTGGTGCAGTGCAGTGTACAACAGCTAAGCTAGGGAGCCAGACTAGGTACCATGAATTGTTTAATTGATAAAGACATATTATTATATTATCATATATAATATATAAATATTATTCAGCCACAAAGAAGAACAAAATCTTGTCACTTGAAGGACAATGGATGGAAATTATCATGCTAAACTAAATAAATTAGACTTGGAAAGTCAAATATTCCATGTTTCTCTCACATGTGAAATCTAGGGAGGAAAAGAGAGACTTTTTTTTTTGTCTTTTTGAGACAGGGTTTCGCTATGCAGTTCAGGCTGGACTTGAGCTCACTTTGTAGCCCATGCTGGCCCTGAACTCCCAAAAATCCTCCTGTCTCTGCCTCCCAAGTGCTGGGATTACAGGCATGCACCACCACGCCCAGCTGAGAGAGACCATTAAAGAAGTGAATCAGGCACTGAGGAGGTAATAGGAAGGGAATAATGGAGAATGAAAAATTAAATTATGATAAATGCATTTAAAATTTGTCAAGGCAAAGTCTATTCTGTATAACCAATATGAACTAATAATAAAGCTCACAAACATAACAAATTGAAACACAACTCTGTTTCATTGATCATTTCTATTTTTGATTTAGTTTCGAATTTATTTACTTCTTCTGAAATTTATCACTTGTTTCCTTCTACTAATTCCTTCTAGTAATTTTTCTTTGGTTTGTTCTGTTTTTTCTAAGCATTTGAAGAGCACTCTTAGTTTCTTTGAGATAGCACTTTCTTTTTTAGTGTATGTATTCATTGCTATTAACTTTCCTTTTAGGATTGCTTTTGATATATCTCCAAATTTCTGATAGATTGTATTGTAATTTTCACTCTGTAGAATGTTTTCTTTCTTTCTCTTTAACTATTCTAAATATCATTGGTCGTATAGGACCCTGCTATTAAATTTCTACCTTTTTTTTTGCATTCTGCCTATTGTTGATATATAGTTTTATTCCACTGTGGAAGGAAAAGATATGTGATATGATTTTAAGTTTTAAAAATTTATATATATCTGCTTTCTGCTCTCAATATGAGACAAATGTGTTATGTTGCTGTTGGACCAAATGTTTTGTAAATGACTACTAACTTGATTTATTTATAGTATGCAAACTTGGGTTTTTTTTATAACTCTCTGCTGAGGAAATGGAAGTATTTAATTCTATTATTGTATAAGTCTCTCTCTTTAGTTGAAACACTACTTGATTTATATATTTCTGTAGTCTCATGTTTAATGCATATATATTTAAAATTGTCACATCTTCTTGTGAAATTGAATTGCTTATAAATATTTAATGACTTTTCAGAGTTTTTAAACTTAAATTCTACTTTATCTGATAGGTAGTCTTGTTTGGCTTTGATTTTAATTTGCATGATATATCTTTTTCCAAACCTTAACTTTTAGTCCATGTAAATCTTTAGCAGTGAAGTGAGTCCAGTTCACAGGCCTTTAAGATAAGATTAACTGCAGAGGATTTTGGAGGAGAGTGAACTAGTGATGGCTGGTATTTTTGATTGGAGGATGAAAACTCTTCCTGCTTTTCACAATGAATCAATGGATACCCTAAGGCAGGAGATTTGCTAATGCTCAACATTACCCAGATATATAGGATAACAATATTAATTTACCTAAAGTTATATTAACCCTTTTAAAATCTAGTGAAAGCATTTAATTCTACATCCTCCTAAAGCAGAATCACACATATTAATGATCCATGGCATAAAATACAAGATTTTACCTTCTTATTTGTTCCAGAATTACTATCCTGTGATTTTTTTAATATACGTTCATTTGTTCTTGTATGAAAGGACAACTTAAAGGAATATTGACGCTGTCAGTGTAACTGCAGAGTTAATATGGTCTTCTTTAACTTTATTAATATTTAAGCTGAAGATGGCTGCTTTGTACTTCCAATACCCTGTGAAGGATCTATTCCTCAGCAGAACATCCTGTTTTCCCTTACTCTAGCAGTTGGCCAGAAAATCCCTTGATCTGTGACTATTCTGTACTGCCAGACTGAAACACCATTTCTGAAACTACAGCAATTCTGCTAAACAATTTTTCTAGGACTGGTGCCATATCTCTAGCTACTTGGCTTTGCCAAAAGGCAATACTCCTTCCATGGCCCCAGCTCTGGGACTCATACCAAATGGTGGTTCAGACTGAGGGTAGGCAGTAAATCAGCAGTAAAAGCTAAAAAATGTGGCAGCTTTTCATACCTTTTTATCTGTTTTCCAGATGATTGGTCTATCTCTCTCACCTTCTGCTTCTATTCATGAAAGAAGCCTTCATTCCCCTTCATTTGTGGCTTGATGGTAGTATATTCACTTGACAGCACCTTCCTCAATTGTGAGAGAAAATTCACACCTTTCGAAGCTACTGCAATCAGGTTTCCTAGGATTGCAGTCTTCTCCAGCACCTATGTGCAACTGCGCAATGCCTGATAGAGTTGGAGGGTGTGATGAGTGAGAAATTGGCCTGAACAAAGTGTCAGACAGTAGAACGGGAGCCAGGAGAGAGGTTCAAAGCAGTGGGCAGAAGGCATCTCTCACAAACATCCAGTCTGACTGAAGGCTGCCTTCTGGTTCAAACCTTCCTGGAAGCTGAGGCAGAGAAGCTGTGAGCTGCTCTGGCCAGGAGAGCCTAACTGCGCTGCCTGCTTTTAATGATGTATAAAACTACGAACCTATCCTTGGGGATCATAGCTTTGTGGTGTTTCTTGGATGTGAAAATTAAAGTCATCTTCCTCTGCTCCGTACACTTCTGAGCAAATACTGTTGGCTCATCATTGGCCTGCCTTCCCTTTCTCCCTCCTTTCCTCCTTTGTTGGTTCTTGTTTTCTTGCCTTTCTTCTTTCCCTACCTTTTCGCTCTCTACCCTCCTCTCTTTCTTAAGACTTGGTTGCCTAGGGTAAAGTGTGTTGCATTTCTGCTGACTTAATTACCATTCCTAGTAAGCCAGACACAGCTATTATTTCCCCATGTACATGCAGTGGAGGGGGGCAGAGAAATACACATATTAAGAAAATGCCTTATTTAAGAACTGACACTTCATCTTTTAGTTAATGCTATTGTGACTTGGTATTACCTAATATACTTCTGGGTATTTGATTTCAAAAGAAATACTGGTTTTGTATACTGAGATTTCAAGTATCCACCTAAAGAGAGCAGAGACTGATAAACAGGAAGCTCTCCCCCGTCTCTCTTTGCATATATGTAAATTAAATTTAAAAATACATACATATTTCTAATGATCTGCTGTCACACAAGTGAACCCCAAAGAACTGAAGTGTTTAGGAGTCCTCTCTTAATCTGGTCAATATGGAGTTCTGCATCTCTTGCTCAGTGACTGTTTCCCCAGCAGGTAGTGAACCCTTGAGACCACCTTGATTTTACGTCTCTCTTGGACTTAAAGATTGTTTCCTACAGGCACAGTACTTTCCTTGCTGGAATTTCATTCAGTTTTCCTTGTTTCTACTTTAGAAAACATGCCACATGAACAAAGATGCCACAGGCAAAGCAATCAGTCCAGTCTTACCATTTAAACTTAGCACAAATCCTGCTTTCGCTTGCATTTGCAATTTGCCAGTGCACTTGGTAGGAACTCTGCCCACACATGAACTGACAGAATCGGAGCTCCCAAGTTAGCAATTATTAAAATGTAAAGGTCCATTAATTCATTTTAGGAATAGTTTTTTCAGTTGCTTCTGAGGCAGAGTCCTGAGTTGCCTTCCCTGTTTCTGCCCCTGTAGGCATCCAGATCTGACAGTAGCTCCCAGTTCTAAATATCCTCATTGTTTAAAGTACTACATGAGAGCAAAATGAGACAGTAAGGTCAGTCTCACAGCCTTAGTGGAGTGAAAATTAGAAGTCAATAATTCTGAGAACATCAAAGAGAACTTAAATGGAACAGGATTTTTAAAGTGATGTTGTTGTGTGAACATTTTGGAAAATGTTATCCATGGTGCGGAAGAAAATTAAAGGGCTACTTACATCAGTTACAGTAAAAAACCTGGAACTTTCCTAAATTTGGGATCCCAAAATAAATATTTCTATTTGTTAGCTTAATTGACAAGGCATCAGGATTGGATTTTTGTCTTGGAAAGGGGAATACTGCTCTTTCTTTTATCGTAGTGAATTAATAGAGAGTAAGTGGAAAACACATTGTGCAAAGATGTGAAATATGGACTCCTGAGTAGTTGAGGAAAATTTTAAAACACGGTAATAGTGGGAAGTCTCTAAATTTCTATATGTGCGAATCTGACAGCTTATGGTAGTAGGATCAGTCGTAAATTTAATAGCAAGCCCCATCATGCCGCTACAGGAGGAAGGAAGGCAAGAGGAAAATTTTTTATAAGCACATGGCAACCACACCCCTCCAACATGTAGGAGTGGGGGAAAACCAGACTGGCAACCCGTGTTTCCAATACGAACGGAGTGAAACCTTCAGGAGAGGCGGGGGAGGGGTTTCTTTTAAAGGTCTCCTTTGCAGATAAAAGGGCCCCGTCCTAGCTCTTAGATTTTAGAGATGCAGAAAATGACAAGCAAAGTTTTGGATTCATCGCTTGATTTTCACGAGATAAAAGTCTTAAAGGTGTAGCTCTCTCCGTCCCAAGAGAATGTGCAAAGGGAGGGAAAATAAGCTGCGTGGGTGAGGGGTGGCAGGGCAGAACCGAGGAATAGAGGAGGAGAGGCGTGAGCCAGTCTCCGGCAGGAGGGCGTGGATCCCGGCGCCAGCCAGAACAGGTCCAGCCTTCTCGCGACCGGTGCCAACAGCGGGAGGGGACAGCCGGGATCTACGTGGGCAGACCCGGTGCGGATCAGCGGGTACAGCGCGGCAAGAAACTCCAGGATCTGCTCAGAGCCGCTGGACCCTGCCGCTCCCTCTCCCCACTTCAAGCCAGCTTGGGGAGAAGTTTCCCGGAGGAAGATACCGGACCTATTGGGTGCTGGAGGCGGCTCAGGTGTGTCAATTTGCATGTCTCTCGATAGCCCTGGGGGCTCTGCCATTTCGCCCAGTAGGCAACTCTTGGGGTGCGATGGAGGGGGAATGAGGGGATCGTTCTGGAAGCAAAGGTTCAACCCTTTGCGATAGGAAATGGTGCGCAATGAGGGTCCCCATCTTTGCCCCAAATGGGGGTGATCCGAGGTCCCTCAGCCCCCAACCTGAGAAGAGACACCTCCTGTCTTAGCCCACCTCCGGTAGTATCCAGCAGCTCGGGGTGGGTGCCACGGAGTAATAGGGTCACCGGTGGGAAGACCCTCAGTCTGTCCTCGCGCTTCCCCGCCTCCGCCCCTCGGTACCCTCTTGCGCCGGTTCCTATCCTCTTGTAGATCCCAGCCCGCTCTGGGGTGCAGGGTCCAAGGTTAAGCACAGGTTGGAATCGTTTTTGGCCTCTGTCGCCCCTGCCCAGAGGTTTGGGGTTTAGGATCCCTTCCCCAGCCCGTGCTCCTAACCTCTATCTTGTTTCTATTCTCGGGAGAGGATTCCAGATCCCAGTGGGGTTTCGAAAATGCTGCCAGTCTAGAATGGAGTTCTTTGGACCACAGGGCTGTGTGTGTGTGTGTGTGTGTGTGTGTGTGTGTGTGTGTGTGTGTGTGTGCCTGTGTGCGTGTGTGTGTGTGTGTGTGTGTGTGTGTGAAAACGGAGGCGTAGATGTTCCACCTCCGGAGACCACTGTGGGGCGAGAGGGCAGCTGGCCCTGGTTGCCATGGTTCCCTGGTAGCAGAGCGCGAGGAGCTAGAGATGCCAGTCACGGATGGTCCCTTTTCCCTCTTTGTCTCTCTCTCTCTCCCCCTCTCTCTGAGGGTCTCTCTCTCCTTTACCGTGAGGTTGTGCGTGGGGAAGGAGCTGACAAATAGCGATTAATTTGGAAAGCAGGGCTGGAACCTCGAGGCTGGGCTGCCCTGGTCTCGTTATTCCCACTCCTTTTGCTCGCAGTGAGCCACATTTTCTCAGTGGGGGCCAGGTCTAAGGAATTTCTGCGAAAAACCGGGGGCCGGGGAAGCCCAGGTCACACTGGCCCAGATATTCAAGCCCAGGTGCTGCACAGGGGCGAGCGCAGAGAGGGTGGTCGTGCTGTCGGCAAAGCGGGCTGCTGGGGACCCGGTGGGAGACAGCGGAGGAGGACAGGTGTGCAGCGCCCAGCGGGGTGACTCGGCGGGAAGGGACCTGCCGCGCAGCCCTAGGGGAGGGGCGCCGGGGTTCAGCCCCTCGAGGGAGAGCTACGGAGCAGCCCGCGCAGTAGGCAAGGGTTTGGCTGGACAGGCGCGTGCGCGATGGCGCGCTCCCGCCGGGACACTCGAGTGGGTGGGACACAGGGGAGTCTGCGCGTGCGCGCGGAAATGGGCAATTGTGAAACACCTGGGTTAGCACAAGGTAGTCTCCTCTGGCAACCGTGTGAGTTCGCAGTCCAGCTCCGCCAGATCTGTGACATGTGCGTTAGAAAAGCCTTTCAGTCCACCAAAAAAAAAAAAAAAAAAAAAAAAAAAAAAAGCCTTTCAGTCCGTCCCTCACTTTCCCTTTCCCAATACTAGAG
Source organism: Chinchilla lanigera (assembly GCF_000276665.1). NCBI lineage: Eukaryota > Metazoa > Chordata > Mammalia > Rodentia > Chinchillidae > Chinchilla > Chinchilla lanigera. The sequence goes on along the minus strand of NW_004955421.1, from coordinate 12,955,843 downwards.
ATAGTGTCTAGGCATTCTGTGTAGGACTGGTGTAAGACTGGAATGAGACAGGCCAAGTGGACAGTTTACCCCGTGTATGATGCATCACAGAGTGCAAAAGTTAGTTGTTGATTGCATTTCTTTTAACATTAGTCCACAAGTAATTGGGTGTTGTATTTTCCATTTCTCTTCACGTTTATTGAAGGCAAGGCCAAATTCTGTGCCTTCTAATTTTAAGGATTGATTTCAATATTAACATCATTACACTCTAGCCTAACGTTTAGTTCTGGCTTGTAGTAAACCGAAAGATATAAACTGACCAACTGCTGGTCAAGTTGGGCTTTCAGTATATTGATGGCTAGAGAAATTTAGAAAGCTATTTGTAGAAACTTGGCTTAACAAGAAGAGCTTATTTTGCAGCTTTGTGTGTATAATTTCATGCTTCCTCTTTTACTTGCCCTTGTTACACTTGGATTTGTTTCACGATGCTCTCTGTGATGCAACAGCTTACAGCTTTGATGATTTAACCTGATTCTAGAGTCTGTTATACACCCCCACTTTCCATTTTGTGGCGTGAAGTATGTGGATTTACCTGTAGTAAGGGCAGAGCATCACTATAATAGTTCCCTGTAAGCTCATTGTGATAGGATGAAATTGTCATTGAATACATGGAGACAAATAGTTGTTACTAGGCTGATGTGAGTATTGACTATGGCAGTTCATTAAAATCTCTTTCAGGGCATGCTACTTCACTGCACATATACAGGACTATGGTTATTAATATATATTTTCCAGGTTATTTTCTGTTCTATGTTGACTTATGTGTCCCGTCCTTTAAAGAATATAGATATTTATTGATACCTCACACTTATAAAGGTTGTAGATGTTTTTAATACTTGTACATAAATAGAAGAGTTCTATAAGTGTTCCATCTTACCTAGTGATGAGGAAGCTGTACTATGGACTTCCTTGCATGTCTGATAGGAGCTGATACTGCACATAATATATTTTATTACTTTTAAAGTAATGCATCCTATTAAATGCACCAGTTTTAAATGTTTTTAATTTGTGTTTACAAATTATAGTCATGTCCTGATAGACTCAAAGCAGATATTACTATCACAAAGATCCTCAGAGACATTGATTACAGACTTCACTTTGTAAAAGTATTTGCTGCAGATAAACATGAAATCTTTGAAGACAGGAGATTAACCTAAAATGCTTTGTTGAAATAATTTAGCTTCATTTCCTCTTATGGAGAATTAAATAGGGAAAATCATAGAGACTGATATGGGATCCTAGTAGTTTTTAACTAATAAAGAAAAATTAAATGATAGAGGGGGACTAATGGCATCAGATTTGAAGGAAAGATTGTCAGGAAATTCTGGGAGCATCTATTCAGGAAATAGAGCATTGCTGCAAGTTTGGCTTTTGCTTCCCTCTCATCTTCACAGTGAGTATGTCATCTTTAAAAGGTACCTTGAGGAATTAGTGTGACAGCCCATCTAAAACTCATGGGAAGGGGCTGGGGATTTAGCTCAGCGGCAAAAGCACCTGCCTGGCAAGCACAAGGTCGTGAGTTCGGTTCCCGGTACCGATAATTTACGTATTGTTTCTCAGGGGATTTGGCGTTAAATGTTCCGTTTATTAGGAATTATTTGGCCCTTTGATTTACGACAGACAACTGTGCAATACAGTCCAACGTATTTTAGCAGCAAAATTTAGCTTTTAGCCATTTTATATTTCCTTTAAAAATCTAAACAGTAGTGCATTTGGAAGGCTTAACTTAATTGGAAACAAAGGACATAAATAGGAAAACATGACAGATGCTAAGGAGGCATTGAGTCCTGAATTCAGGGAGACAGTTAACACGCAAAGGTGTAATCAAGAAGATGAACTTGTCTCTGCTCGAAGGCTATTTTCAGCAAGAAGCTGTGTCATCCGATTCAATCAGCATTCATTGTTATTTTTTCAAACCAAGTCTGAGAATACCATATTTTCAATTAGGAGCATTTTGATTACAGCTCCTTCTAACTAATTCAGTCTGAAGAGAATGCAATTATTACGGTGATTTACATACAATATGCTAAGTTAACACAGCTAATGAGTGAAAGCATCATATTCTTTCTATTCATTCCTGGAAAAACATTGTGCTAAGCATTCTTTCAAAGAAAAGATTACATTATTCCCCAGCATTTTATGCCTACCTACAAGTAGAATTGGCACTGAGCCATTTTCTCTGCTATTAAAGTGAAATCCCTCACATTTTGGTGATCACAAGTCTCTTCCCCTCCCCTTGGGAAGGACTGGAAACAATTCTCAATTTAATTAGATATGGTGCTTTCTCTTTTCTGTACATCTTTATTAGAGGAAAGAGCCTGTATTTTCTAATTTTGGAGGCTGGTTAACACCTTAAACATTACTAATTGCTGGAGTTTATTTTATGTGTGTTGCAATAGTGTAGTTAGTTAATTAGAGTTTTCTCATTAGCACCACGTAGAGAATAATGAATTAACACATCCGTCTGATCAAAAGAACATCTAAGTTTATCTTCTGAGAATAAAAGTGTTATTGTGTTACCAAAAGTCACTATAATTTTCCCAAGAAGTAAATTGCTTGGAATTCTCCAGCACCGGGTTTCGGAAGCTTGATGAATGAGTTGGATTAATCACAAACAAGAGAGAGTAGAGCTGTGGTTGCCTGGCAACCCAACATTATTCTGCAATTTCTTCTGGTATATTTATCCAGTAAACTAGAAAATTCTGTTTTGTTAACGAATGTTTTTAGTCAGTGCACAAATAGACCATAACTAATTGAGATTTTATGTATTGTGGATAAAAAATGATCCTGCTTACCTTCCCATTGTATTTGGATAACAACAACACAAAGAAGCAGATTCGGCTTTCAACTTTAAAAATTTTCTCTAAAGAATGTTGATTTCATTTTCATATAATTTGTTCCTCCCAAAGAATACAATTTGTTTATCCCTTTGAAAGTCAAATTATTAGGAGTGTGGGTGTGCTTATAAAAAATTCAGTAAGAATAAAATGAATTCTTCCAAATTCCTGGTTTGCCATTCGAACTGACAATTAGGTCATATTAGGGTAGGTATAATATTCACTTCAAATGATGGTAGCAGATTATCATAATGATATAACCGTAATTAATTTGGCAAATAGGTGAATACACCCTGTGTGTTGACCAGGGTTGCTTTTCCTGATGGTCTTATCACATTCTCTCCCTTGTAAAGTTTGGCTCTATCTTACTTTTTCTGTAATTGCAGATGTGAGAACTCCGCAAAGCAATTATTTCCACATCTTCTGATCCATTTCTTCCTAACTCCAGGGACTACAATCAGGCCATTTTCCTATACAGCCTATGAATTTTAGTGTGCATCACAATTCCTTTCTCATGTCATAAACTCTGAGGACCCAAGTTCCATTTTATGCATCTCATAAACCCTTACAGTGTCAGGCACAGTGGAGAGCAATTTGGTATAGTGGTTACCTGCATTGGCTACAGTACTTAAGCTGCAGAATTCAAAACCCAAATCTGCCCAGGTGTAGGTGTGTGTAGCTTGGGCTAAGTCATTGTGATTCGTCTAAGACTAATTTCTTCTGTGGGAATGGTAGAAGTTATATCCATAACTAGTTCATACATGTAATTGTGAGCATTGTGTGGGATAAGATTTGTAGCACTTTTAAGTACTCAACAAATTCTGGCTTTCTATTATGATTGCTATGCTTCCATGTCATGCTCAGTGTGTAAGTGGGCATCGATAGAGTTGTGTGTGTGTGTGTCCATCTATGTTAATAAGTGTGATCTATAATCAGTGGTGCTATTAAATGGAAACTTGTGGATACTTATTTGAATTATACGCATATAAAAATAGTGATTGTTTTCCATATTTGAAAGTTCCTATAAGTAGTGACTCTATAATATGACTAAAATTGGAAATACCTAGAAGTTTTTAAAACTGTCAATATATCTCAGTTCAGTCAGAATCTCAGGAGATGAAGACCAGGCATCTAGATTTTCTAAAGTTTCCGGTGAGATTCCAAAATACTGTCAGGTTTGACGGTGGCCACTTAAAATTTGGGTGTGTCTTCCGTTATGCTTGAGACCTTAAGTCAGAATTACCTTGGTGTCCTAAAATGTGCTTTGAAAATAAATCTTTTGTCAAACCACTGAAAATTTTCTTAATAAATCCTCTTGGAGTAAATAACATTTCATTCTCTGAAAATCTCAAATGCACTTTTCATCTACTATATATAATTTCATTTCCAGAAAATGTCTTTATGAAGATGGTAGGAAAGAGGCCATTAGTCTGATTTTGCTGATAAATAGAGTAAGCCACACTAAAATTAAGTGATTTCACTGGATGCATATATGTAACATATCAAAATTTCTGGCTTTTGAGTTCTGAACATATCTCTGTCTTACTCTGAGATTTATAATTGGGAGGAAGACATACTGGCCTAAATTACTGTGTAAGAAACCTCTGTGTAGGTGAGAATGTCAAGCATTTTTGCTACACTTGTACAATGTAAGGAAAAATAGACTGAAAAAAAAAACTAAAAAGAGTCAGCATAGTCATTCAGAACCCAAATCATTGTCCCTTTGGATTGAACCCAACTTGAGTATTTATTTGTTTGACCTAAAGAATGTTTAAGAAAAATTTCAATCAACATGTAAAATGTAGAGATCTGAAACTTCGTTATGTTTGACTTATCTTGAAAAAAATTCTCATATCATTGCGTTTGAAGGCTCAGGTGACACACAGTGCTTCTGGCTGAAACAGTGTGGTAGATGCTCTCGGTGATCTTGACTGAATTACAGTTTCATGTTATGTTTGGGCAAAATCTGGCCTTGTATTGTCTTCAGTTTACTCGTCTCTTATTCATACTCTGAAGAGGCAGTTGAAAGTAGTTAATTGGACACAGCTAAGGGAAATCAGCATGTGTTGCTAAGGTACTCTTAGAGCTGCCCTTCTCCAGGAGAGAGGAAGTTCCTCGAAAGAGGTGTGACCAGTAGCTCTGGAGAAGGTACCAGGCAGGACTTGTGGCTTTTCATAGATGAACATAGCTGCTGTCCAATCACAAGGCAGTGCTGCCTTTCAATCTGAGGATGGTCACGCCTTCAAGAGTGATGGAAACCACCACCAGTCAGAGTGCAAAGGAGTCTTGCTGGGCAGGGGGGGTTCTGAAGGGCCAGTTTTCCCTGAACAAAGCAGGATAGGGGAAAATGGAGAATGGGTCTGAGTCTGGCAGGTTCATGAAGAATACCTAGCATATGTGGAAAGGATTTAAATTTAATGTGTGTAAATAATGAAAGAGAAAGCTTAAATTGCCCAAAGCAGTGAAAAACAGACAATCATGTTTGCATTCAAGGGCATATTCAAGCAGGGCATGGTGGCATAGCTCTGTAATCCAAGCATCAGGAAGCCAAGGCTAGAAGACTGTAAGTTTGAGATCAGTCTAGGCTACAGAGCAAAACTCTCCCTCACCTCCCCCAAAAATGCTGTTTCCACCACTTTCCTTTGTCATTCCTCTCTCCTCCCATCATTAACTCTCCCCTGGAGATGCCTAAGCCCAGAGGTAGATTCCTGCTATGGTCCCCAAACATCAAAACAAACATCCTTTCCCTGGCATTATCTTTGCTTTCTAAGGTGACAGCTGATACAACCAAGAGAAGAATGCAAAAGGCAGCTTCTATGATAATAGGTGTGCATTTTTAGCAGAGGATTCCTCCTAACAAAAGCTTTTGCTGTAAGTAGTGATTGTAATGCAAAGCATTGTAGGCGGCAGGCTCCATACTTTTTACAATCTGGCAGCTGAATGTCACTGTAACCTGGAAATTTGGATCTCTAAAAGGAGTAATCCTCTTCTTTGGCAAAGCTATGTGCAACTGAGGAGGATAAGGAAAGAGGTCAGAAAGGCATTGTTAGCATCCTGATATGGGGAATTTGTGTTTCCAAGATGTGATTTAGGTAGAGAATGTTCCCTCAAAGCCTCATGAGCTCCTAGGGGAAGCTTTAGAAAGGTGATTGAATCCCAGGAGCGCTGTAACTACAAGTGATGTTATGAACTGGAACCTGGACAGAAGAGGTTGGTCATCGGGGGCAAGACTGATAGGGTCTATCTCCCTCCCTGGCTCCTCCCTTCTATCTCTGCTTCTTGACCACCATGATTTTAGCAGCTTTCTTCCTTGGCAGACCTTTCCATCATGACTTTTCTGTGTTTGAACCTGTGGAATATGGACTAAAAGATGAATCAAAACCAATCTTTCTTTCTACAAGTTTTGGCTGTGGGTTATTTTGTCTTGTCTCTGAAAAGAGACAAGTTACTAACACACAAACAGTAAGGGTCCCACTGCAATGTAACATAAATGGGTTAGTATTACACAGGAAATTTTAATGATCTGATGCTGTTAGATTTGGTTATGAATACAGTTTGCTACTGAAATGGAGATCTTTACTAAAGAATGTAAAGTAACAGAATATCATCTCATTATGGGAGGTATAATATAGAGATACATTCAAAAGAAATAAATCATCTGAAAAAAACTGCATGGAAAGATTAATTAACTTTTTCTTAGACTGTAACATTTGAGACTACATTTCCATTTAATCAAAAAATTGCCTTTGAAGATGTCTATTAAAAATGATCATATCTTGCATTACTTGAGTGTTTTATACTTTTTAGAGAATTTTCCCATATTATCTCATTTAACTTTTACAACAACATGGAAAAAAAAAGGTTGTTGCCAATTTTAGAGATAAAAAACTGACATAAGGTCAAACAGCTTGGTTAAGGAATGGTAAAAATCAAAGTTAAAGCTCAGATATACCGATTTGTAACCCAGCTTATAGCCCACTTCATCCTCTCACTTGAAAAAAAAAAAAAGTTGTACAACTGAGAGTGAAGCTTATTTTTTTAATAACTCCAGAATTACTGTGTAAATTAAGGATTATCATGAAAGTAGGAGAAATATTTGAAAATGTCACCAGTTGTATTTCCAGGGCTGAAAGTACCGCTGGCCAAAAATTGCAAAATTAGATTTTATAAAGCTTTCTCCATTCTATGGCACTTATTTGTGTGTGTGTGCTGTATGTGTGTCTCTGTGTGTGTGTCCATGTCCTACAAGCCACTGAAATTGACCAGTCATTAAAAAAGATTTTATTAAATAACCCCCATGTGCTAGAGATGGGACTGAGACAGACAAACATTCCAATAGTCATCTTTTATGATTCATCAACCATTTACAGTGTGTCTTGTTATCTCCATATCAGTGCTTTAAGGAAAGTACTATCATCACAATATCCATTTTAACCTGAGTGCTACAGACAGAACAATATCCTAGTCCCAGGTAACCCAGTATAGCTCCCATGTGGCAAAGGCAGCACTCAAACTCGGAGCTGGTTTCCAACCACAAGCTTCTAGTCTAGTTTGTATTACCAGTGAGCCCACCATACTCTTTCAAAAGGTTTGTTTTTTCTTCTGAACTTCCGTTTTCAAAATGTACACCTCAACTGGTGCACAGAAATATTCCCCAACTATGACATTCACCATGGACTAGTGTTCTTTGTTGGCCATGCAGACTCAACTGTTTTGTGTCCAATTATGCCAGATAAGCAGGAAGAAAGTAGATATAGATGAGTGCTCTTAAGCTATTAAATGATAGTGCATACTATCCTAGGAATGGGGTCACTTAACAAGAGTTTTATAAATGAGGTCATTTAACAAGATTTTAAAAAATTTTTAATGCAATAGAAATAGGGAATGGCTACTACATGGGAGATTCATTGGCATAAGAGGGATTTAGGATTCTCTCCAAAGTTATGTTGATATAGGGGAAAGAAACTCCCAACCTTCTAGGTGTCTGGCATGAACGCATGTTCTCTAAAATTGAAGAATGAATTTTAGGAACAGCAGAGGTTAAGAGCAGAATATATTTATTGGGGGAAAGAAAGCTTCTGTCTGAGAGACACAAAGGGTCCCAAGTGGGTTGGCAAGGACTCTGCCTCTGCTAAGGATTTTTATACAGCAAATCCATGATGTGAGGCAGGTGCAAGCTGGGAAAAATGGGAAATCGCAGGGTGGTCATGAGGTGAGACAAAACTGTGGTCAACCAATAAGATGAGGGGTATAATTACTCATATAAAATTGATTAAATCAAGACCAAATAGGGAAACAGGTCATGTAGCAATAGGGCATGAATACAAAATAAGGGCTTTGTCTGAAGGGGTTTGGGTTAGTGGCTCTTCCTGACTTTCTCAAGGTGATGGAAACCTATTTAGAATATCAATCCCTGATACTAATCCTTAGGAAGTATGTGGGTGCCTTTGTTTTATCTTTTGTTTTGAGGTTTGGCCTACAGCAGAGGTGTCTGTCTCTCCCACAGTAGTAAGGTATCTCTTCTTCTGCACTGGCTCCTTGGATGGTCTAGCCCTATTTGACTGCCTATAAGATTTTTTATCTCACTGAGCTACCTATAACAATATCACATGAACATTTTTTTGCTCTCATTTCTGTGCCAGTCCCTGGGCACTGGTATACATGTTAAATCAACCCTCAGCCTACCAAAGCTTTTGCTATCACTAATTAGGCTTTATTTCTCTCCAGAAATGTTTCTAATGTTCTGTATATCAATATGAATACATTATGTAACCAATTGCATTACATGGTTGGCATTTCCAAAAAGGTGCGAATATCTGCCACTCCAGATTAAGAAAGTGATTGTTGATGGCAAATGTCATATCCTAATCTTGCTGTTCTTGGAAATGTCTTGAAAATGACACCAATCTTAACAATGGCACTCTCTTTATTAGGAGATATCAATTAGGATAAGGCTAAAGAAAAAAGAAATGCAACTCTTTTATAGGTATGATCAATATGTTTACAAGTTTTGAGAGGTTGTTAATATTTTTGTTCGGAGTATTTAAAGCAAATGTTAATGTATTTTTAAAGGTGTGTAATATAAATCGTATTCTCCAGTGTTGACTCCAAAATGCTCCTTTTATATGATAAAAGTGGGAAGAATATATTTTCTTGCTGATTTGGTTGGGTAGGGGGTCTCATTTCCTTGGATTATATACAGAACAGATTTTCTATAAGGCTTTTGTTTGATGCCTGCCTTTTTCTCTGGAATACAGTGCTTGGTTTCTTAAGAACACTTACTTTTTGTGTTGAAAAATATAAGGGCTTTTAAACTTGTTTGTATAGTATATCTATTACAAAGCAGGAAATTCATTCATTATGTTAAATTGTAAAGCTGTAAGGAATACTTAACATATTATACAATGGCAAGAAATTAAAAATATTGCCCATAACAATAAGCATACAGATAAGCAAAAATAATGATACTTTTAAAATATAAGGCCCACACTTGCATAACTAATTGACTGTCTGGGGTTGTTATTTCTCACTGATGTGAGAAATATACTCTTCTGTAAAGAAGTAATGTTGAATGGGTAAAAATAGCCAAAATGAAAGCTTTAAATTTGACTTTGATTCCATTTCATTTTGTAACTTCTAGAAATTTTCAGGGAGCTAGATTTCACACAGTCACAACAGTCCACTTTTTTAGGCACACAAGTTTCAGCCTGTAATTGATTTAGGCTGACTAGACTTTGAACACATTGATTTGCTTCATGTAATATTGAAGAACCAATATTGAGCAATTCAGTAGAACTCATGTGTGTTTCTATAAGTGAAGTTCAAGTGAATTGGATTTGACCTTAACCACTGTCTCCTCAAAAAAGTGCTGAGTGTCACCAGAGTGAATGCCATCCATTCATGTATGAACACCTATATGAGCTGTTAAAATTGGACACTGACCTCCAGAAACAAAATCTTCTTTTGAAAACTAACTTTGGCTTTCCTGTTTCACCAGCTGTAAACTGGGGATGGGAACAATAGTTACCACTGCCTTTCCAGTGGCAGTTGGAGGATTGATGAGCTAATATTGCAAAGTACTTCGAAGATAAAGGTGCTAGCTATTATTATTACTAATAAACCATTTTTCTCTGGTGTAATTTTGGACAGCAGCCATTAAAAACCCATTACTGTATTTAACAGTAAAACAATCTGCTACAGCCTAGTATTTACTGCCTCAATTAAGCATGCATTCTATTTCCTTTGCCCCTCCAAATTCAGAGCTGGTGAAAAGGACTGAAAGGTATGTGTCATCATTTCCCAGGTTCATTTAAATAATGAGTTTGCGTATTTTGATTGTGTCTGCAGAAAACTAGACTCTCTCCTCAGTGGGAGATTAATTTGTTTGCAGTTTTATTTCTGTAGTTTGTGAAAGAAACCTTCTAGGTTTTTATTCAACCAGATTTGCACTGTCATTTATTAATTTTGAAAGTTGCATTTCAATATCATTTGCTTATTTGATACTGGTGTCATAAGTGAAATGAATTTATTTGGGCAGTTGTATGAGTGTTTATGCATGACGGTGAGGAAGGGATGTGCACCATTTCACAACTTATTATTAAAGCTCAAGTAGAAAATTGACTCCCAGTTCACAAATATTACAAATAAAATTGGAGGACTTGGATTATGGAGATTAATTCTTTAATTAATCAATTACTATAGTTAATAAATAGTATTAAATCCCATCAATCCCAATTCATTTTGATCTAGGTACATGGACTAACGTATGAGATGATACAAGGTAGTGTAAATATTTCTCACATACTACCAAAACAAGTATCATTTTTTCTGAATCCATTTTACCACAACAAATAAAAATAAAAAGTATAACTGCAGTAATAGCGAGTGAAGTAATACCAGTCATCAGTGCCACCTCCGCTATTTAAATATTCAGCTAATGTCTAAAATTTGAACAAAACAACCATATTGCAACCCAAACCTCTATGCAAAATTCACTAAAATGCAATGATTTTATTATGGAACTCTTCTTCAGTCAGTGACTGTTTAATTTAGAACCATTCTAATGAGCTAAACACTGTTTTATTTTATCGGATACAAGGTAACTATAAGTTAGGTTGTATAGGAGAAATTTTGCAGATTCCTTTGCAGACAAAAAAAAAGCCACAGCCTGTGTCTTTTGAGCCAGAAATAGGAATAAAAAGATTAGGAAAGATAACTTAGAAATCCTAATTGTCTGATCAATCTTACATTCTTATATCTGGTGGACTGAGCAACTTCATTGAAGATAACAGTATGTAATGTAGGAAGGATTGTTAATTCCTATCATTTTGTTTTGAAGTCATGTATCATTTTTGTTGTTTTTGTGCTGTTTTGATATTGTCTTCATTGTTGTTTTGTTAGCTTTTTAACCTTTAAAATAAAAATAGGGAAAAAGGAAATCCTAATGACTATAGGCATGGTCCTGAATCATTAAGAGATTACAAAATAATTTAAAATAAAAGAAATAAAATTTGGTATATCACTTTTAGGAGTATAGGTTATTTTTCCGAAAATCATGTACAACCCCTCTTTCCTAATAGTTTAGCTGTTTAATAGTGTTAGATATAAATCTCCAACAAAACACTAAAACTTTTCAAAGATTTCTTTTTAGAATCAACACATTGATAATGATCTGAGGTAGGTGATGTTGCATGGACTCAGGATTCCTCACTGCCCTCTGGACGTGTACCATATTATCACCCAAGGAGACCAGGTTTTGTAGATATGGTCTTTATTCTACTGATTTTTGAAGTGGAGCTCATACTATTTTTGTCATTTTCTGTGTTGAATTGTGTATAGGAAATTTAGCATATGGCTTAAAACAATTTATGTATTCATTAGGTATGTGTTTTGCACATGCAATTCTTAGAGTATCAGTAGGGAAATAAACAAACTTCTTATTATAAGGAAAAATAGAACCTGGAGGCTTGTGTGTAGCTAATAGGAGAAATGATGAAAGATGATTCTGAAGTGTGGATATGAAAATGTAAAGGGGTATTGTTCTACTCCTCTACTGATACATGACAGACTAACCCATAGCCTAAACCATAACTTAAGACAACATCATTATGTGCAATCTCATGTTGTAGTGGGTCAAGAATTCAAACAGAGCTCAACTGAATTATTTCTTCAATCCTGCTTGGCAACAGTTGTGGTCCTATGGTGGTATTCAGGGAGTGGCTAGGATAGGCTGTTACCCCCAGGATGACTTCATGTCTGCTGCTCTGGTAAGAAAGGCTTCCTTATGAACTCTTCTTCCTTTCTAGATAGCCTGGCTTTTCTCCACTGGTGTTTCTGGCAAGGTCACTGAACACTTTATACAGTTGCTCTGGGATCCAAGAATTCAAGTTGAAAGCTTGACAGTTTTCTTAAGTGCTAGTCATAGAAAAGTCTGGATTCCATGGAAGGACTCATCCAGTCACCTTCCTGCGAGATTCTATTAGATAGGGAAGGAAGAAATGACAAGAAAGAATGATTAGCCCTGCTGCTATGGTTTGCATAAATGCCCCTAAAGACCCATGTGTTGAATGCTTGGTCCTAAGGGTGACATGATTGGGAGATGGTAGAGCCATTGGAAAGTGAAACCCAGGGCAAAGTTCTTAGGTGTTGGAGGGTGTTCCCTAAAAAGAAGTAGTGGGATCCTGAACTTTCCTTCTCCTTCTCCCTGTTTTGCTTCATGGCCATGAGGAGAACAGCTTTGCTCACTAACATACTGCTACCATGAGGTACTATTAGTCAGCTTTTCCACTGCTGGACACAATACATGCCACTCACAACTTGAAGCAAAGAGGTTTTACTTGGCTGATGCCTTCAGGGAATTTAGTCCATTGACAGCTGGCTCCAGTGCAGAAATGGTAGAGAAAAGATGCTTGGCACATGTCAACCAGCTCTAGAGAAAAAGGGACCAAACATAGACTCCAAAACCATACCTCCATGACTTACTCAGGCACACTTAGAAGTGTGCTCAACCAATCCTTCTGGAGAATCCCAAAACAAATCAAGTTGATAGTCTACACTAACTATCAAAATTTACCCCTTGGCAATTTGATGTCCAAACATATCTCTGTAAAGTATCTTCAAATATAATGTCAAGAGAAGAGTAGAATAATATCAAAATGAAGCCCAAATCCAACTGGAAAACATTACATTTTTAGGGCACAAACTGGTAAATGTGACTTTCTAAGGGCTTTGGCCATTCTACCTATGTCCTTACTGGTTGCAGCACACATAGCCTCTTTGTGTGGCTTTGCTCATGGCTTATAGCTTTCCTTAACAGATGTTTCAATTTCTGGCATCTCCTACTTTCTAGGGTCACTACAGCACCTTTGGTTTTATTCTCACAGCTTCATGAACTGCCTTCTCAGGGACTCTTAGTATGGCCTCCAAGACATTCCTTTGAAATCCAGATAGAATCCTTCCTGACCCCACAACTCTCACATTCTGCATTCCAGTAAAACCAGAATCATGTGGGCACCAAGATCTGCTGCTAATGGAAACAGTAGCTAGGTTCCCTTGGGCCATGGCTACAGCATTTTCTGAGTGCCTGAATGACTGTGCCCAGTGAAATGAATTGTGGAAAACCAATTTCGTAGAAGGCCCCTTTTGAGCAGGAGCCCTAGAAACTGTCTTCTTAAATGAAAGTTGATATATGTCTGAACTTTCATTGGGTGGGAATCTTGTTGATTCCTGAGATAACCTCAGGGGATCTTTTTTTGGTCACTCTACAAAGTACGTCACATGTTGATGGCATTGATCTATTAAGCAGCTACACCTCCATTGGGTATAAATTTTATGTAGTTTCTTCTGGGCTAAAATTATAGTTTTAAAATTTTTTTTCTCTCCTGTCCTATTCCTCTAATTACCACTATAAATTGAACTAAAAGCATCTAGTTCTGCCTGTGCCACACCCTGAATGTTGGGCTGCCTTTGAATTTCCTCCATCAGATTAAGTACACTGCACTTATCTCTGTCTCCACAATCCCAGGACATGAGTAAAATTTAGACAAATTTTATCAGATTGTAACACAGGTGATCTCTATTCTATCTACCAATAGACTCCTTATTACCAACTCAGATTTCCTGAACCTGTCCTTCACTGTCTCCAACAAACTCCTTGTTACTATCTGAAATATTCTGAGCCTGGCCTTTACTGTCTCCATCCCTAACAGCCTGCTAGTGTCCTGGGCTCTGAACAGAATCACACATTGGGCTTTGCTCAAAGCATTCTAGGATGTCTTTGCCTGAATCTCCAAATTTTTCCAACTCCTCCCACAAATCTGTTCCAAAGGCTTTTACATAATGAGGTATACTGACAGCTATAACTCCACTTCTCTGTGACCAGTTGTCTATATTAGTCATATTTCCAATTGCTGGCTACAGTACTTGACATCCACTATTTAAGGAGGGGAAGTGTCTTGGTTACTCTTCTCTCATTGCTGAGACAAAATACTTGGGGCCCAAAATTAAGGGAGGAAACATTAGCACACAGTTTGTGGAGATTTCAGTCCATAATCCTCTGGCCCTGAGGCAGCATGGCACATGGCAGAGGAGCAACAGATCATGGTGGTGGAAGATACCAAAAGCAACAGCAAAAAAGTGGGGAAAAGGGCAAAGCAAGCCTCTTCTTCCGCTATATTGTATCCAGGCTACCCACACTAGGGCAGGTGTAGCACTCACAGCCCCAATCCCAGCACTAGTCAAAGAACCAGTCACAAACCTTAGGTTCAGCCGCCTCCAAAAAGCCACCCCCCACCAATGACCACATGACACTTTGGGAGGACGTCGAGACAGAAGCCATAACAGAAAGTTTTAATTAGCTTATGATTTCATGGGACTCAGCCAGTGGCCGGATATTTCCAAGGCAGAAACATCATGGGAGAAGAGCAGGAAAAGCTGATTGGTTCATGGCAGCAGGGAAACAAAGCAAGGCAATACCATGAGGAGGAATGAGTAGGGACCAGACAGTAAGGCTTAGAGAGGAACAGAACAGAGCTTCTCCATTTCCTTCCATGTATCCACAAGTGAAAAAGGAAGCAGAGCTTTTTGCCCTCAAGTGATGACGATGCATCTGACTGCATGGGGCAGGACTCCCTTACCTGTAAGTCCCAGAATCATGACTTAATGGAGGAGGACAAACGGGTGGTGAGTACCAATATCACTCCTATATCTTTCTGCAGTGTTGTGAGGGTACAGAGCAAGATGCAGGTCAAGAATATACAGCAGGGAGTTTCCCAGAGCTATTTCTTTCTCTTCAAGAGCTCTCCGCTAAGGGGTGAAGGACTGCTACCACGTCTGATATGGTCCAATTTATGTTCTCAGCATCTTTACTTCACTGTTGTTCTCAGTCCTGCACCTCATTCTCTCTTCTGCATGACGTCGTTTCCCCCCATGTTTAGAAATCATGCAAACTGTCATTCATATGTTTCTGAATCTTTATCCCACATTCTGATAAACATAGCTAGATGTTTCCCCATGTAGTCTTGCCAAAAGCACTTATAGAGTCTTGCAATATAATTTTCACATTTCAAAACCTACTTCAATAGATAAATGCAATATATGTGACCCTAAAATTCTATGCTATGCCAAATTAATTCCATATATATAATATATTAAATTGAATATTAATGAAAATTAATATTTGAATGAAAACCACCATGTTCATACATCATCTATTTACATTCTTCTAATAAATATCTATCTAAGAAGGAAAATATTACTCTTGTTCAAAAGCTTTCATGGAGCGAATGGAACTAATAAATGTGAGAATAAAATGAACTCAGGTTGCATGATTTCAACATAAGTTAATTTAATGACAAATCATCCAACCACTGCTAAAAGTTTGTCTTACTCACAGAAAGAAAAGTTTCTGAGCAAGTTTCATTTTTAAATGATATAATGGTGATGAGATCAGTCTAACAAAGGAGAATTGTAGTGAACTACAATGATTTTTCAATTAAAATTACTGGGGCTATTGGACCATAAGCAATTCTCAGATTTTTCCAGTCTTTTTTGAGAAAGCACAGTACATTTTTACTAAAGCAGAGATTGCCTCTGGTATGGTCTAGAGTCTTATTTAGCAGTTTTCCATTTCTGGTCCCATTGGTATTTTTTTTACTTTCAAACTACTGCAACACTTGTTTCAACTTTCTCCTGGGCACGCTGAGATTTATTTCTCCATAAGCGATTCTGGAAAATTCCTTATACAGTCTTTGAATCACTACAGCAACACTACCCACACCGGATTTCTGCCTTTTATAGGCTCTCTTCTCCACTAAGGTCTAAATGTAACTGTTAAAATCCTCTTTCTCGCTTGTCATTTGGACCATGATGTCACTTATTCCCTGAAAATTCCCCTGGCTGTCCCTGGCTGTGCAGGCCAAGTAACTGTCACACTTGGTTTCCACAGTCACTGGGATGCAGGCTTCATTATTCCCCTCTGTGTTCCTGTATCCTTAGAGACTGTCTTTGACACAATAACTTCCTACTCCTGTCTTCTTACACAGATTTCCTGCCTTCCTTTCTTCCTAAAAGAACCAGTTATTTGGAATCTCCAATTCCCTAAGACTACACTTCCCTCAACCTTCCATTTTTGCTACTTGTCATATCTTTGTGTTATGTATTAACACAAAAATTCATTTAAAATTTTATGTGGCTTGTTAAAGAAAAACATACACTGATTAAAAATAGAGGGTTTGTGTTACTATTGTAAATGAAAAACCAATGTCAGAGGCAAACAGTAAAAAGAAAGTGGGCCAGAGATAGCTTAGTGGCACAAGTGCCTGCCTGGCATGCTCAAGGTCCTGAGTTCGATTCCTGGTTACAAAAAGAAAAAAAAAAAAAGAAAAGTAACCATAAATATTAATCTGATGAAAGCAACCCAAGATCATTAAATTCTAACTAGATACTGTTATCTGCCAATGAATTTAGGCTTTAGTCCTAGTCTACAAAATGAGGATATCTTTAAAGTCAAAGTGCTATTAATGACATGTTAGCACCTTTAAGAATCTTGCAGTATATTGTAGTCAAAAGCATGGAAACAGAATTGGCAGGGAATGCCAGTCTGTGAGGTCTTCACTTCTATTCTGCCTCAAGTTCATTCTAAAATCATCACAGCACTTACAGTACTGTCAGGGCGATGCAGCCCAGTGCAAGGAGGACAAAAACACCTCCAAGGAAGACTCCTCCCTCTTCTCTCTCTCTACTTTGTTTTTGGATTTAATCATGAAATGAAGATGTATGAATTTTCTGCTGTATGAAATACCTTTTCTGGACAGATGAAGTTCAAGGTGAATTAGACTCTTGCCGACCTGGATATGCTCAAAAGTCACCACTGAATATATGCTCAGAAAATATTATCTAGGTGAGCATATACGAATTTTTCTGTGTCCAGGTACTCAAAATATGAGCCTTTAGCATAAGTAAAGAGCTGGAACATGGACTCAAGTGTAATGCAAAATAGAAGGTGAAAGCGCAATATGCATATATAAGTAATGTGCTGCTTGTGATAATACTAGAGAATAATTATTTTCACCCTGTGCACTAGTAAAAGTGATAAGAGGAGATGTAGCTTTCAAAAAACAAAGAATTGCATTGTGACTGTCATCTCTCTAAAGCAAGATAAATACTCAGTTCCGACAATGAACATTTAATATTTAGCAATATTTATCACAATGTTGTCAAATGCTCTTTGAGAAAACTTTCTGAGATAATAAAATGTAATTTAAATTCTTTCCTCAAGTTTAGAAAAGCTTCTCCGTATGCTGTTATCCAATCCTTTTCTAGTGTGGAGTCACATCAGAGAAAGCCAGACACAAGTGAAGAAGGTGGAGGATGAAGCCCTTCACACCATCTATGTTTGGCAAATCCATCCAATGCTAGTTTGATTTCCTGAAAGAGAAGTTGGGGTTGGAATGTCCACTTTCATCATGGTGATGTTTGATTAAAATGACCTCGCCACATGCTTTTCAGTTTTAAGATGACCAAGAAATCAACTGCTTACAAAAGAAAACACAGCACCTACCTTATTCTTCAGCTGGGCTGATTTCTCCTCAATGTTGCAGAGTACTGCTACCTCCGTGTCCTCAGCCTTGGAAGCAGAGAGAGAGTAGGACAAAGCTATTCTGTGCTTATTCTCTGGACATGTTATGCTTTTAAAATAGGAAATAACATTCAGAACCTCAAATGTTAGGGCTGGCTATGAAATGACAAGATTTAGTTAAGTTTTGTTTATATTTCTGTAATTATTTTACCTTTTGCAAATGAAAATATTTTGCACATTTTCTAAGAGACATCGATACTATGCACTTCATTGTCAATATGATTCTCCTATTGGTCAGAAAAATGCTTAAATAACGGATTTAAATCTTTTTTATATTTTGCATTGAAGAAAAATTTACAACTCTAAGACATTTTATTTGAAAGAAGATATGGACAAGAATACCCACAATATTAATTAGTAATGGATGTCATTGCTTCTGATAACACTTTTAATAATGAATTTCTCTCTATGAGTTCTATGGATTTTACATTTCTACATAGAAGTACTAAAAATATAACCTATTCAAATTTCAATAGGAAGGAGTGCTTACATTATTAGAATATTGAAAGCAATAGTTACAGTGATATAAAATATACTAACTCTGCCTTCTGGAATGGCTCCTTGCAAAGGTTAGCTATATATAGCTAATAAGATAACAGCGACAAGGCATAATTTAGAGGTCATAATGTTGAGTATTTGAACACATAGCATGGACATGCGCATATACGTACACAAGCGTTCTTTGCAAACCTACATTCCATCACTTGTGTTGCATTCATTCTCTTAGGCTACGCTTTCTCATAAAGCATTCACTTGCAAAGTGAAAATCTCTTAAAGTTGTCCTGAATTTGCTGTGTGTTTATTAGCAGCAAAAATGATGTCTGTTTCTTGGGCACACACTAGGTGATTCATTATAAAATAGTTCCGTGCTCTGAAGTGTCTCTCTCAAGAGCTTTATGAGTCGACTTTGAAAAAGGTGCATTGCTACCCATTAAATGATTCAGTGGTAAAATTTACTTCTGAGTTTTCTGTGCTATGATTTCTGAATTTTTCTTTTTCATTTTCACATTTCCACTAAAGTTTCACTGATTGGCTCTATCAATCAGTCAGTTTTATCAATTTTCACAACTACCAGCTCATACCTCTGGAAATTCATGCATCAATTCTTCTGTGTGATGCTGCACACTTATGGAGATATTTGAAACAGAGTAGCCTAGTTATAGGGGAAAGATAACCTGATACCCTGAAAGATATCAGGGATGAGCTCGTGTTCTCTAAAATCAAAGAATGATTTTCCAGAACAACGGAGGGTAAAAGCAGAATATATTTATTGGGGGAAAGAAAGCTTCTGTCCAAGAGAGGGACAGAAGGGAGCCTGAGTAGGTTGCCCAGAGACCTATCTCTTCCAGGGATTTTTTATAGAGCAAAACCATGAGGTGAGGCAGGTCTAAGGTGGAAAACATGGGAACTTGCTAGGTGAGCATGAGCGGGGACAAAACTATGATCAGCCAATGAGATCACAAGTATAAAATTGATTAAATCGAGATCAAATGTGGAAGAGAGTTATGTAGCAAGTGGGCCTGAATTCAGAACAGGGGCCTTTACTGTAGTAGGTTGGGTTAGTGGCTCTTCCTGTCTTTTTTTTAAGGATAACCACCACTTATTTAGAATATCAATCCTTGAAATCCATCCCTAGAGATGTATGTGGGCACATCTATTGAATCTTTTGTCTTGAGGTCTGGTTGGGAAGTGCAGTCTCTCCATTTGCAAGGTATCCCATCTTCCGCACGGGCTCTTTTGAGGGCCTGGCCCTGTCTGACTGCCTGTGATATTTCTATCTAATTCAGCTGCCTATAACACTAGGATCAGAGACCTGGTATCCCAACTATGGCAAAAAGTGTAAACAAAAAATGTTACCTGAAAAAGACCACTGTACAGTATCTGAGGATAAAACTAACCGACAGTATTTAAACAGTGATGTGTGAATGGTAAATTTTAAGTAGCAATGCTATAGGGGAAAATTATGAACAGTACTTGAGGTTTTAACTAGTTAAGAGTAAAATTTTATCTGAATACATTTGACTCAGTAATTGTAAATATGTTTTTTCTCCCTTTTTATGTCCTCTTTTTTCAATTTTGACCTTCATATATGACAACTGAAAAATCTCTTCACTTTTGTGTATTCTTCTTAATGTGATGAGAATTAAAATGAATATTTTCCTTCATAAAACTTATAAGTTCATTTCATTCAATACACTGTAACAGAGCTTTACGCATGAAATAATAGCCTCTGTACCCTAAAAAAGGCAACTTCAGACCAAACCTGTCAATAAAAATGTAAGAATTTGTGGATACATACATTTTGAGTCAGATAAGACCTTACTAGAGAATTTGAACTGCTTTATTTCCTCCATAAACATTAGATATCATTAAACAAAATCCATCATATATTTTTGGAAAAGGGTGGCCAAATACAAAAAATTAGCATTTTCTGAACTTGGAGTTGGTCTCTGGATGCCATACCCAGGCTTCCTTTCTGAAGCAATCTTGCTTTATGGAAGTGCCTTGGTAGATGTTCAGAAGCTAACATGTAATTCAGCAATACAGAAAGACTCCAAACCATATTTATCTTCTTTGTCAATATTTTCACTAGGACAACATAAAATGTTAAATCACCTGAATTAGTTATGTGCCATTTCAGCAACCTTTTATGCTCAATCTGCTCCAATCTGCTTATGCTGATTAGCAGTTTAAAAGTCTGCAGACGAAGGAAATTACAGTAGCCTGATTCCCCCCTCCCCTTTAGTCCTATGTGCATTGGGAAAGGCATTACCTTCTGTGCAACTCTTGAATAATTTGATCTGAGCAGATTCATGCCAGGGAAGTACAATGTCAGAAAGGAAATTACCTATAGTGTTGTAACTATGCTTCCAAATACAAGACAGAGGAGCACTAGTGTCTATAAATGAATAGGGTGTGTATGTGTGTGTGTGTGTGTGTGTGTGTGTGTGTAACTTGATTCCACAGAGTCATTCATTCATTCATTTATTCATGAAATATTTATGGAGCTGTGAATAAATCTCAGGCACTGTGCTGAATTGTGTGATGAAGACAAGTTCCCTCCCTCCTCAGAGTTGCCATTACTAAGGATGTTAGCCAATAAATAAATAAACACAAAAAATCATTATAGAAAAGAAACAAAAGATAGTGAAAGAGAAAAATGGGAGTTAAAATTTACTCTATAAAGGATTCTCAGAGGGACTGCCTTTCAAGCTGAGCCAGAACGGAAAAAGGCACACAGGAAAGAGCCAGAAGAGCAGAGCTCCAGACAGAGGGGCAGCGAGCAGAGAGAGGCTGCACAGTGGGAGGACTGTGGCCTGGCCTGGAGTGGTCAGAAGGGCTGGAACTTGTGGCACAGGGGCATGGGAGAGACAGGAGGGTGCAAGTTTACCTCAGATCACAGAGGACCTTTTGGATCACGATGGTAATATGGATTTAAGCGCAATATAGAAACATCAAAGAACTCAAGCAAGGAAGCAAATCAGTGTGATACAGGTTTACATTAAAACAAAAATAAAAAGACATAACCTGGCTATTTCAGGAAGAGCACATTGCTGAGTTAAGGAAGAAGAGCAGTTGTTATTCCAAAGGGGAAATGAGAACAGCTTAGATATCAGTGAGAGTGTGATAAAGGGGATTTTATAAGTCCAACTGTTATTATTTTATTTATTATACTTCTATTAAAATGATATTGGTACATTGGAGGGTGTTGTAAGCTATAACTAGCAGTCATGTACTCGTGGAAACAAGCACAGAATAGGTAGTTGCAAGATGACAAGTTTTCAAGCTGTTTCCAGACAGCTTAGTAAGATGATGAGCGCGTGATCTCCAGAGTCAGGCTGGGTGACATTTAGTGAGCTTCCTCTCTGCATGACAGTGTGATCTTATAGAAGAAATTCCCGTGTACTCGCTGCACTGAGAGACCCTGCTCATTAAATCTTACAGCATTCATGTGTTAGATTCAGAAGATGAAGGACATTGTCCATAAAATTATTGGTCATAAGCCTGGTGTGTGCTGATTGAAATGTCATGATAATTGCAGCAAATGAATGTTAGGTATCTTTTTCTTTAATGAATTTTAGATAACTCATTCTTTATATATTCATATACCATGTTTTACTCTTTCCACATCAGTAAAGAAAATGGTACTCACCTCTGCTTTTACAGGAAGGAACCATCCAATCAAAGATTTACTGAGCAAAAATAAATTATGTTGACTTTAGCTCAAACTCCTGCCCTGAGCTTGGCTTGTATATTCATGATGTCGTTTATGTCAAGTGCTTTAAAATGTGTTCTGTGAGAATTAAAATGTAAGTTTTGAATTTTTACTTTCAGTGTGTATAAGATGATGGTATCTACTAGCTATGCAGGAAATGGTGGAGAAAAAAAGAATTATTTGGAGTAATAATTGTTAATAGGTAAGAAAAAATATAATGGAGAAATGGGCAGCGGGATAGAACATATTTAGAAGAAATGAATACTAATGGACTTCAATATATGCTAAGGCATTCAACCTCATATGTTTTATCCGTACCATGGAATACTACTAAGCACTGGAAAGGAATGGACTATTATCAGTAGTGCTTACAAGAGATTTAATGTAAGATATACACACATATATGTGATTTACAAGATGGGCTTACAAAGGCCAGCACAGAGGCAGGTGGAAGAGTGCAAAAGCTCTGTCTACATGGTGGAGTGTCAAGGGATCCTGTTGAAGGCCTGGAGCTCATTGTGGTGTCCAGTGTGAATCCATATCAGGAGGCTGAGGAGTCTGCACTAGAAGTGATCTCCAAGGTGAAGGTGAAAGACTAGAGCCCCTCTGAAGAAACAGAAGTGAGTGTTCCTTCTTCATTTCCCTTTTATGCTTTTCTGTTGCAGCTCTACCTAGGGTAGGTCTTCCACATCCACAAGTTTGCTGAGCCAGAAAAATTGGGTGTTTCCTACTCAACGACATAATCAGTTAATTTTCAGACTACTAAGATATGCAACAATTAAACAACTCTAAGTAAAAGCTTACATGCTGTATGAGGCAAAATTGAAGAGACATTCAAACCATGGTGTCAAGGACTCCTGGATGAGAAAAGAGATGGCTTTGAATGTGGTATGTTTATACAATGTATGATTTTACCAAAACTTATTGAAATATACTTAAGATTGAGTAAATTATACCAAATAATCTAGTATTTAAAGGCATAAGGAGAAACTGTTCACCATTTATCAGGGTGCAACAAAGAGAACATCTAGTAGGGAGTGGTGAAGATGTCCGAAAATGGGCCCTCATGCTCTCCTGGTATGAGCGGAAAGGGGCACAAGCGTCTCTGGGGGGAGGACTGTCACAGTAGCTAACAAAGTTGGAAGTATTTGTACCCTGTGATATTTATCATTGCACCAGCACAGGACGACCCAAGATAAATGTTCACATCTGTGTGTGCTCAAGGACTAATATGCAAACATGGCCAGCGCAACCATCTATAAATAGAAAAAAAGAAAGCAACTGAAACACCTATCAAAAAGGGAGAAAGAATTTCAAATACATAAAATTATGCTAATTTAAAACTTAAAATATATAACACATAAATATATATACAGAATAACTTATGCAGTTCAAATGAATGAACTGAGTCTAAATTTTATATTTCAAAAACAATAATTTGTGTGAAAAACAAGTTCCCGATTGATACCTCGTGTTGGTGCTATTTACATGAAGTTAGGTAGGAAGTCATACAATATTACATTGTCTTTATTGAAAATATTTTAATGTATTGATCACAACACAAATTAAACTAATTATATTGGTTGTTTTGTGTACTAAAGGGGAAAACAGAATTTTGAAAAATTTAAGGGGCTTTAACTTAGTTTCTTATATTTTATTAAGTCAAAAGTGAGTTTCAAGGCAACCATGGTAAATTGTTAATATTTATTAATAAAAGCTAGAGATTGCATTGGTACTTTCATATTATCATGTTTATATTTAAATTTCATCACAAAAGAAAAACACGAAAAAATCATTGCAAAATTGCAGCTGTACTAATGAGTATATTTTGAATGCTCGATGTTTTAAGTGCTATCATAGAAAAATGGTAGAGGCTTTGTTTCAAATGTATGCTGTGAGGTTGACCCATCAGGGTGTTTATCTATAACACAGCCTACATTTATTTAAAGATATACTTCTTTAGCTCTAAGATAGATTTCATGCTTTCCATTTTTTATTCCATTGTTCTTGTAAAAGAGTAGATGAAAAGCCAAGTCAATTTCAGTCTCCTTTTCACAAGAGTAGAGGGACTCCACAGGAATAATTGTTCAGTACTTAACATTCATGAGGACTTATGCCTTCATAGTATATGTCAGATAATCTCACTGATGTTCTTGTTAGTTCTGTAAGTGCTCATAACTTTGGAATAAAAAGGAGCACACCATGGAAAAGCATTTAAATTGTTTAGAATTTAAGCTAATAAGAATATATATGCTACTCCTGGGAAACCACTTTGAAGATACCACCATGTATTACAGCAGCCATTGATATTTTCCTACTAATCTGTCCATAACTGTGTTGTTTGTAATGTTCCTATCCTATTTCATAATGTATGTTTATTATTATGTGTTTCCTACAACAACCATTGAGAATAGTTAATGATTTTTCAATAGGTCACTCATGTATAGCTCTATTTATTTTCTTTAGAAGTGTCTTTGAAGATACCAAAGTATAGCACAACAATTCTTGATAATCTCCTACCTCTTTTGTCTCTAACTCACTATTATTTGTCTATTTGTTTTCCTGAGAAACTATTTTGTAGATAATAATATGTAAAACGATAACCATTGATAATTTCCTACCATTTTGTCTGTAATTTGCTAAGTCCCCCCTATTATTATGTTATCCTTCTTTTATTCTTTAAAATAAAAAAAGAATATATATGCTACATCTAACATATAAGATATTATTTTCTTGCATTTTAACATGTTAAGTCTACTTATGGATTTAATATATGAGAATAATTTATGTGCTCAGTAAAATATAATGATGTTTGGCATCAATCTGATTTTAGGACTTACATGTCTATTGAAGAAGCACAATAATTATAACTTTAGTTTATGAATATTTTACCTCATCTCCTTGCAAAGTAATTAGAATGAAGGCAGCATACACTTGGTATTGTTTCAAAAGAAGTACAAAAACTGCCTCTACAATTAAAATTGAAATTATCTACAAAGTTTTAAATTATACAATCTATATTATTTTCTGATTGTTGCAGCAACAAATTATTGCAAAACTAGTGGCAGAAAACAACACGAATTGATTCTTTTCTGGAGGTCAGAAGCCCAAAAGTCAAGGGGTCATGAGGGTTGTGTCCCTCTAGAGGTTCTGAAGAACAAACTTTCTCTGCCTTTCCTCATTTCCAGACGCCTCCTGCAGTCCTTCAGTACAGAATCTTCTATCATTTTCGAAGCCAGTACTGTAGCATCTTCCATTTTCTCTTTCTCTGCTTGTCTCCACATTACTTTCTTTCAGATTCTGACACTCCTGCCCTCTTCCTGTGGGGGCATTTGTGATGACCTGGAATCCACTGACGTAATCCAGAATATTGTCTCAAGATTCTTAGTGTACTCAATCTCATGAGCAGAGTCTCATTTGGTATCATGTAAGTAATATATTCACAGGTTCTAGGGAATAGGATGTAGGCATTTTGAAGGTCATGATTTCAGTCAGCTACATCACTCTTCAACCTATTTTTATGTTGAAATATCCATATGATGAAATAATATCTCTGGTGTGCTTAAGGTGTTTGAGGAACACGAATGTGTGCTATGAAGTTCATGTGAGAACGTCAGCGTGCTCTAAGTATTGACTTGTAGAAGTTAAATAACGTTTGTGCTGGTCCTTCACCATCTTTCCTTTTGAGAGTAGTATTTACTACTCAAAATGAAATCATTTATTGTGTACTAACTATTATTATAAAAGTCACAAAGAATTGGACCTAACTTAGGAGATTGTTTGTTACTGAGCTATTTTTTAAACTATTAGAACAGGTACTAGCACAAAACATTTATTTTCTCTGTATGTGTTTGCTGTATTGCTAGTATTAGTAGTTCATGTGGGATAGCAAAACCTATTTTAGCTGCATCAAATTATAGAATTTGGTGGGAGACAAAATTTCAGAATATCAACTGAATGAACTCAAAAGGAGTAAAATGTCGCTAGACTAGAAGATTTTGATGATAGCCCTTTTATTCATTTAACTTCTAGTCATTGATCATTGAGTCTCTACAAAGTTTTCTATTAAGTTCAGGAAAAATAGTGAGCAACTCATTTGTCCCCACCTTCAGGAAAAGTACATTCTACTTCAGTGAGTAAGGATTGGTACAGTAATTAAAGCGTAAGTGCTGTGTTGAAAGTTATATCACTATCCTTTGCTTGTTTCCTAGATTTATGTAGCAAATTTAATGTCATTGAGGTCTGAAAATGCATATGCTAGAGAGCCATCCATTAATCCTGAATTAATTCTTAAAATGTATCTTTCATGAGACAACTGCTAAATCTAATATGAAAGCTGATTCAAACACAAAACAATTCAATTTTTGTGCACACAGTCGTCTCTCACACACAATAAGCTATTTTCTCGAACTAAACAATGATTGTACCTCTTTAAATGCCTAAAATCCAGACAGATATAGTTAAGAGTAGGCAAACAAAGAGGAAATAGCTGTTCATCTCTCTTACCTTAAAGTGGAAGTACTGGGGCGGGAGGTATACTTCAGTAGGACAGTGCCTGCCTGGCAAGCATGAGGTCATGATTTCAATTTCCAGTACCAAAAAAAAAAAAAAAAGTAAATAAAGTGGAAGTGTCTTCTTGGAGAATTCTTTTTTTTTACCTGTAGTGGTTACAATTTTTATATTTCTTTTAGTTCTGCAAAATGTGTTCTCTCTGTTAATGCTTAGCACACAATTCTGTAGAGAGAGAGATTCTCCTCTAAATCAATTTCATATGGGAGAGTTTTGGAAACAAAATAAGAAGGGTGTCTTAGTCCTTGTCAAAACATTTTTTGTTGAGCACAGAAAATTTTTGGTTAAAGCTGACATGCATGGCAGTGAAATCATTTTCAGGCAAATAACTTCCCCAGGAGTCTTCATAGGTAAAATTAATGTTTATGTCATGTAAGAAAGTAGCAGGTGTTGCTCTTGCCAGGGTTTTAAAGGAGCATAAATGTTATCCATTTTTGCTCTACACTATTTGCCTCTTCCTTTTACTTAACAAACATTCCCTGTCAATGTCCAAAGGGTAGTTTTTAAGTCATTCATCATGTTTTCTACCTTGCTACTGTTACAGAAAAGCTATGTGAGAAGAAATGCCAGAGACAGATGATGTATTATTCCCTTGAAGGTAGACCTGAAGTTAAGTCTAGAATAGTATTAAACTTATGGACAAGATTTAATGATGCTCTGAAATATCAGTGCCAGTTTCTAGCATTAAATGGGAGAATTTTGTGCCTTTGAGCTAAATGGGAAAAATAAACATGTAAACAAATAGATAAACACAAACAGACAGAAGTCATTGTCTTCCCTCTGACACCTTCAGTTAGTAGTTCTTTAAGTTTCATTTTATTTTATGTTTCTGCTGCTGGGGATTGAATCCAGGACCTCAAACATATCAGGCAACGCTCTGCCAGTGAGCTACACCCAGCACTGTACCCCCTATCAACTAAAATACTTGTAAATTAGGACCAGAATATTTAACTCATTTAAAAAGACAGTAGGTGATAGGTATGTGGATAGTGGTTACAAAAGGAATGGGATAGAAATCAACAACGATCACTGATAGATTGAATTCTGGGGACAATAGGTTATATGGACAGGTGCCACATTTTTAATGCTGATACTTTACAGAAGTGAGGCTTTCTATTGCTATGTGGTTTTTGCATCTCCGTTCTTTTCTTTTTTTGTTGTTGTTGTTTTGTTTATCTCCGGTACCGGGAAGCGAACTCAGGACCTTGCACTTGCCAGGCAGGCACTTTGCCGCTGAGTTAAATCCGCAGCCTCTCTCCATTCTTTTCTTGTCTTCATACATTTTTTTCATCTTTCTATTCCCAAATCCCTGCCCTTATTGTTTTCAGCATTCCATACTTGTGATTTTCTTACTGTATCAGCATTCTTATGTGTGTTTGCTTTTAGCAGTAGCACCAAAGCCGAGAACACCAGCCAATGCTTGTCAGAAGACACTGTGAGAAGATGAGGACTGCATTCCTATTTTTCTCTTTTGTACAACTGCAGTTCACGCCCGTGTTGCTCTATCCATCTACCTGTGGGGCTTTCCTTCTGTCCATTCATTGTGGCATACAGTGAGACAGGCAAATGTCTGAATAGGTTTGATCTGTTACATGACTGTATTGGAGATAAAGAAGCAGCACTCAGAGGACGTTAAAACTAAATTTAACGATGCCACTGGAACGTACAGTTTCACAGCAATATGATTTCTTTTTCAGAACAATGTCAATTCAGTTAGCTGGGCAATGAAAGAATAGGGGAATATTTGAAGAATCCTTTAGCCCTAACCTGGTGGAATGCTTTGGAGTGGGATTATACTCAATCTAAAAGTTGAAAAAGTCCTTTTAAGGCATATCCCAGCCAGCAGAAATATTTGAACTGCCTTTCTGCTTGATCTGTGCACAATTGTTTTTTTAGATGTTAAGCACTGGAGATATATACACATGGATGTGGATGTGTTTACATACACCCAATTGTGTAAATATGTATACATATGTAATGGAGGAAATGTCTTTAAAATGACTAACTCCAAATGGTTACTTTTTTTTAACTTTTCTGTAGAGTAAGACAGACTATAACTAACATAAATTAAATGCACATAAAACTGCTTATCTTCTCTGGCATATTGTGTTAACGCAGCAGTTTTATAATGGTTCATTAGCTTCTCTGAGAGCTCAGGGATGTAGCATAGCAATAGATTGCCATCAACTCTATGAGGAAAATACGGTGACATTGTATATAGATTTCTAAATCCTCCATTACTTTGAAATCAACTCAGTAGTGTGTTTTAAACTCATGATAGACTGCCTTCTAGTTTCTGATGACTGATTTAATGGTGGATTGGGCCATATATGTATCAGATATGGAAAGTAATGTCCATGAAGTGGACTAAAAATGCTCTTTTAGGGTGGATTTTAAGAAGTGATTTAAATCTTTATATTCTCATGGGATCTCATTAAAGTTCTCTTTCTTTAATACGATGCACAGCCTAATAGTTATCAGCAACCCTGCAGTGTGCCTTCCTGATAGGTTAGTTTACACAGGATTAATTGTGTAATTTTGCAGGCATCCAGCACAGTGAACATTGATTTTTGCATTAGCCCCATGTGTTGTTTCCAAGGGGATTCTGCTTTTCTGTTTAAGACGGTGTTACATTTCACTTCTTATTAATTATAATTTCTGCCAATGTGCTTTAAGCCTGATACAATTTATTAAAAATCTTTCATAATGCTTTTTTTCTAATTGTCATATCCTTGTGAAACTCCATTAATTTTGAGCACTGATGTGTAAATAATGGCGGGAGAAAATGTCATTCAGAAAAGGTTCTCTGACCAGCCAGGTTGATAAATAGCAAATTATTTTGCTAAAATACAGAAGCAAATTAAGATGTAGCTATGCCAGGTGTATTGAGTAAATAGTGAATGTAAGCAAGAACCTGAAAACATCATATTTCTCAAGCCAAAGGTTTGTGAATATCTGCAGGATAGTTGGCTATTCACAACCATGTTCACAATAGGTACAGAAAAATAACATTTTAGCATTTCAAAGCACTCTACTGATTGCTGTTTAACGTTTATAAGAACACGGAAAATACCTGTAGATTTGAAAAGATTAGAAGGAATCTTTTGCTGGAATTTTCCCTATGATTAGGTGTCACTTAGCTACTACATTGTATCTGCTCTTGGTGGGAATATCAGAAGCCCTTCAGGATTTCCATGGGATTATTGCTGGGATCTAAAGAAATTTTAGTTATCTTCTATGTGAATTAGAATTTGTTTTTTTAATTTGAAAATTAGAAAATCATATTGGTTACGTGCAGTTTAGAACTGAATCTTTAAGTTGTTTTTGTCTTGAGCTTGAAAATCAATTGCCTGGCTATGTCTGACCTCCTCCTTCTCTCATTCCAGGCTTAATGAGATAAAAATTTTCTTTTTCCATTACATTGTGGTCTCTTGCAAGGAAGGAGCCTCATGTCTTTGTTTCTGTTGCTTTTGCCTTGTTTTGAGTGAATCCTGTATCCCTTCCTCTCTGGCATCCTCCCAATGAGTTCGTACAGTGTTATAAAAGCTTGATAGAGAACTGTAGAAAAGGGTTACTTACCCTGGGTTTGGAGTGACCAACTGTCCTTTAATGAAGGGGCCCTCTTAAAATACTCTGCTGCGAGAGCTTCAAATAGGGCTTGTTTCTGAGGGATAAAAGGGCCTCTTGTACAATAATTCTGAGCATTCGATGCATAATTAAGAGACTAAAACACATCTTTTAAGCTCCTATATGGTGCCTGGAGAGTCTAAGGAAGTGGCAACTTTCATGGGCTTTTGTGTCATTCACATTGAACAGAAATAGATGAAAGAAAAGGTTTCACACTGACAAAGATTCCAAGTAGGAAAGCACAGGGTCCACAGCTTGTTTGCTTGTTCGTAAACCACCAGCTTATGATTTGGGAAAAGAGTATAGTTCTTTCTTAGTAAGAGACAGTATTTTTGGCCATTTTATACAACCTATCTTCACAGAGTATAAATTTTGTTTAAAATGTAGACATTAGGTCCTAACTTTTTTGAGGCCTAGAATTCAATTCATAGTACTGTACTTGGGTTCTGCAGTTGATCACTGATTGCCATTTCCTATGTATGACATTCAGAAAGAAATGTGATCATCTGAATATTATTTTTCATTTTTAAATGCAATTAACAAAATCAACATGTAAAATTCTCTCAGCGTTTCACAAATTGCTATTTTAAGTGTTGTAAAATGTAAAGTGTTGTGCTGTTAATAGGTATATTACTCTGAAATTTAAAAAAGCATTTATGACAGATTTTAGGCCTCTGGATGAAGGCTGAGCATTATCCTTTTTGAATTAAACTTTATGTTGAGTAATTTGAATGGGCCAAATCAGAGGGGATTTTATAGACTGTTTTTTATTACACTGTAGACAAGTATTGGGAAAGTTGTTCTTTCAAATGTGTTTGTGACTCAAAAGAATTAAGAACCCCTTAACCAGACAAGAGCAGCAGATTTGCATATTAGTTGTACGTCCTGTGATTGGACTGGTCAAATACTCAAGGGTCAATTTTGTGCATTGGTTTATATTTGCTAAGTGTTTTCCCTGACTGGATGTCTCTGCAGTAGGTGATCTATGTTTTAGACTCCCTGAGTGAAAAAAAAAAGCAGACTAGAGATCATAATAATTTCCCCCAGTATTTATAAAAAAAATCAAAATCTAGAGAGGTTTCTCATAATGAAGGCATCATTTTTCCTCTCCTTTTCCATTCTCATTTTCATTACCTCCATCACCCCACTACTACAACTGCAGCAGTTTTCTCTTGTTTTCTCTGAGTAGACAATTGCAGATACACAATTTTTTATAGGGAGCTGAAGCAGGACTAGCACACAAGGAAAATAAGTTCAAATTTGGAAAATAGGATCAGATTAGTTATAGCTTATATTCAATGCTAAGTTTAATATCTAAGAAATTTATTTTGATTGAAATTTTCAACTGGGAATCCATGTTTTGATTTTATTTCTTACTGTCTACCACTCCAAATATATCTCACTCTAAATGTGCTAGTGTAATCTTCACATATACTTCCAACTTAACCATTCCAATATACATTTTATTTTACTAAGTATTTTTCTAAAGCATCACTAAGGGTTTTTGACTGTCTGCATTTAAAACGTTGGAAAATTCCCATATATTTCTGATTGATGTGCTGATCAGTGTTTGTCAGGTATAGAAGTCATAGCAACAACTACAGGTTGACAAGAAAATTATACTTGGGATTTGCATAATCATCACTTTCACTGTAAATGTTTGGGTGCGGACAATGTACAGAGCTCACTGTGAGTAGTCACTAGGGAATCACCATCTCCATCTATGTTTGGAGAGTTGTTACATATTATTAATTTGTTGTTTTGACTGACACTACCATGATTGTACATCATTCTGTTGCACACTGTCCCTTGAGGATCTTTGTACTCAATTATTTCTATTTGTTTTCCATTAAAGAGAGTTTGAGAGTTGTCATTAAATTTGCACATACTTTAAACTATAATAAATATGAATTACCTTTTTATTACAATAGACTAGAAGTTAAATAACTACAGTAACATTTAGATTTCAATAATACTAGTAGCCTATTTAAGTTTTGAACATCTTGCTGCCCTTTTTTGTCATGGTTTTAGATATTTTTAGAGTCACTAAAGTAACTTAATAGTGAACTACTGATTAGCCATTTTTTTGCACAGTTCTACAAGTTTGGGGCTTTCAGTTATATATTTCTTACAGATCCAGCTTTTTACTTGCTAATGAGTGTGTACGGAATAACTGTCATTATGTTGGACATTCACTGTTGTATTGTTTGCCATTTGTAAATTCTCTTTAGCATCCTGTGAGCCTTGTGAGGCAAGGATCGTTAGCCCCAGTTTAAAAAAAAAATGAAGGAACAGAAGTTCAAAGGGGCTTTGACAAATTACACTATTCAAGGCTAGTCTGTGCTGGAGGGGGTGCTGTTCAGATCTTTGAATTTTACAGTATAGTCTAGCATTTTCTCAGGGACTCTACTCTTTTGTCAAATATTCTATTCTAGAAGGCATCAGGGAACACTTGCAATTCTTTGCATAAGGTAGGGGCTGAACTCAAACCATCCCAGACAAAATCAATTTGTTTTTTTCCCTTCTAATCTTAATGAATCAAAACATCCAATATCCTTTAAACTTGAAATGTACCTGAGCATACAAAGATGTCAGACTACAGTTATCTTCCTGACACATAAATCTAATCTTATCATTTCCTACTAAAACCCACAATGGTCTCCTGTTACAAGAGGAAGGTTAATGAAACATAACACTTCAGGGTCTTCTCAGTGGACTGCAGTTTCCACTACCTCAGCCTCATCTCTTTTTATTTCTTTATTTT